>NC_140176.1:75290370-75362870 GCF_963971535.1 Notolepis coatsorum | reverse complement strand
TTCAAAACTTCGGTGTCATTAATACCCGTGATCGTGTGGACATAGCCTAAATCGAGTCCTGTTCCAAGTCAAGATACTATGACTCTATAAGCGACCACGTCGAGACTCGAGAGATACAATTGACCTATCTCAAGCCCCGCCCTCTTTTCCTCATCTGAGGGAAGCGACCGTTGTGACTGGAGGATCAAGAAAAAAAGGGCGTGGCTTGAGATACAGTAGGTCAATATCCTTCCGAAAACTGGGAGAGGATGGCGATTGGCTATGTTTATATATCCAACCCCCTCGTGTGGGTACCTCTGCCACTCGCAACTTACGACGTACAACGTTCTCACATTGAAGGAGCTGGATGACAGAGGAAGAGCTATTAGCCAGGGAAACAGAGAGAGCAGATGAACCTCTAACCAAAGTAAGGAAGCTAAGTAGCAAACTGCTAAGTAGCCCACTGCTAAGTAGCTAGCATGCTGGCTGTTTCTGTCATAGATATATATAGAACACTAGATAGCTTAAGGCGGAGTCACCAGCGTCACTGAACCGCCGCCATCTTGCCCAGGTCAGCCTTGAGTGAGAGTGAGTGAGCTGCACAGACAAAAATACTCATAACTCGCTGAAATATTGACGGATTTACAAACGGGTTGGTTTGCTATAAACATCAAAGATGTAGTTATGATACTTATAAATTTTTTTCTTTTTAAAGATGTTTTTTTTTACAAACCGCTTGAATCATAGCCACGTTAATAATGCTTGTAATAAACCAAACCGTTTGTGAATCCGTCAATATTTCAGCGAGTTATGAGTATTTTTGTCTGTGCAGCTCACTCACTCTCACTCAAGGCTGACCTCTGCAAGATGGCGGCGGTTCAGTGACGTCGCTCTCCATTGGCCGGCAGAGCGGGCAAGCTATCTAGTGTTCTATATATATCTATGGTTTCTATGTCACGATTGTGCCCCACGTGGGGTGTAGGACAGAGCGTACTCGTACAGGCCAGGGAAATAGAATGTGGCCTATCGGCTTAAACCTTAAAGGAACACAGCAATAGTGTGGCGCTCACCGCCTTTTCCAGAGTCAGACAAGAATATAGATACCAATTTCCTCTCTGTGCATTCAGTAGAAAGCTATCCAGCTGCAAGATAGCCTAGCTTAGCACAAATTAATGGAAGTGTATACGGACCACTAGCCTAGCTTAAAACTCTGGCATAGTGGTTTTTGTCCCACAGCTACAGTACAGGCTAGTGGTCCGTATCTGCTTCCATTAATTTGCACTAAGCTAGGCTAGCTGTTTTCCTTTAAAGCACCCCATAATGAAGACATTTCATGATTGACGTATTCTATTGATCATTAAACAAACAGTTTTAAGACCGGTGTCAAGGACTGTTACAGCATCTTGGTGTTAATGGGACATGATTGAATTGGGTTCCATCCTCCTCGCTGTGTGAGGGATACTGATTATTATTTGCGTGTCATTCTTTATACCTTTTGAGCATTTACTTAAAAGGATGCCTTGACATTTAGAAAATTGGACTTGTCTGTGTGGCGGAAAGTGAATAACACTTTCTGCCTGAAGTCTGAAGGAACTGAAGGACTTTTCTTGAAGTCATGTCGAGGTTTAGCGTGCTGGAATATGTAACTGTCTGTACCTGGCTTTAAGACTGTCTGGGGGGCTACTTGGCCACGGCCATGGGACTGTTGTTTAACTTATTGGTTTCCCCGGCACTAATACAAGACCAGTCAAAGGCACAGATAACGAGTGTGGAAAGGGGTACAGGGTTTGGAGATCCTGCATACTGTCTTGAACTTTTTTTTTTACCACCAGTAGACAACATTGTTTCGATCCTCATCTTCCTGATGTCGTCTACTAATGAACAAGATATACCTCCCTCCCCCACCCTTTTCCTTCCTCCATCTCATCTCCCGGCATACAAGTAAATGTACTTTACCTTTTTAATGCTCAGGTCAGGTACCATGTTTTTGGCATTGACTTGCCTGATGCAAAGATGTGAAAACATGCATGCATATGCTCGCGCGCACACACACACACACACACACACACACACACACACACACACACACACACACACACACACACACACACACACACACACACACACACACACACACACACACACACACACACACACACACACACACACACACACACACACACACACACACACACACACACACACACACACAGAGAGAGAGAGTCCATCAAGGCCTCAACACTCATTGCAGATTCTCTTTCTTCTGGCAGGTCGGCTGGTTTCCATCCACGTACGTGGAAGAAGGGGAGGAGTGAGGGAGAGCCAGAGATGGTGAACGACTGACCCTCAGAAGAAGAAAGAGGACGAGGAAGAAACGTGGCCGACGGAGGAGGGAAAACGTAGAGAACACCATAGACGAGTGAAACCCACGCGGTTAGCTTAGCGTCTCACCGCTTCTCGACCGTGCTCTCCCCGTGGTCGTTGCCTGTTCTTGCTTTGGACAGCGGACATTTTCAAAGCAAAGCAGCCAGCCTTTTGTGTTTTTCTCGCTCTGCCCCCATCGCCTATAGAAATTCTCCACGAGGCCTTTTGGGGCGGGGGGCGGGGAGAGGCAGGTATATTGGCGGATGCGAAGGGCCCCTATCAGCTGCAATTTCTCATGGACTCTCCTCGCGGCGAGGCTGCTCCGCCGACTAGCAGCTTGCCTGTCAGCAGGGTACACGGGACCCTCGCCAAAAACCCCTCCAATCATCCATCCATTCATCCCTGTCATCCTCACTCTCTCCACCCGCGCCAGCCCCGCCCCTCTCCCTTCGCCCAACTCTCTCTCTCTCTCTCTCTCTCTCTCTCTCTCTCTCTCGCTTGCCAAGACACCCATCATTTGTCTGTCACTGGTAAATATTCAAAAGCGCCGTCTGTCCATCCATCTATCCTCTCATCCGTCTAGCCTTCTTACTTCCCTGGGAGCAGAGTTCCAACAGCTTGTCTTTGAAGAGAGAAAGAGAGGGAAAGAGAGAGATAGGGGGGAGAGTTGGAAGAGTCTTGAGAAAGATAGAGATAGAGAGAGGAGAGAGGAGAGAGAGAGAGAGGAGAGAGAGAGAGAGAGAGAGAGAGAGAGAGAGAGAGAGAGAGAAATATATATATTCCACCCCCACCCCTTTCTCACTCTAAAGGTTGTTTTTTGTTTCTTTTTTTGGTCTGTCTTCTTGACCTTGCCTGTGTGTCTGTCCCATTTAAAGAGGTGATAATTGATGGCTTGATGACCCAGATACATACACCCACAAGCACTTACATGCAGCCACACACACGGTCAGTCTCACATAACACCATCTGCCTCCTCTTGTCTTTAGATTATGATCAGTGCACCACTCATACACACACACACACACACACACACACACACACCACACTCATACACATAAAAATGAGAAACAACGATGGTGTCGGGTAGCATTGCCACACAGTGTCTGGAATTGATCGCTGTTATTCCTAGTTTGCTCCACCCTTCCCCCGGTCTCCTTATCTCCGGCCTCTCGTGTTGTTGCTTGTCTTCGGCTGTTTGCAACACCGTGTCCGTACCACGCCGCCAAGGGCTTATCACAGACAGCTCTCGACGACACGGGAGCCCGGCGGTCGCGCCTTTATCTGATCAGGGCATCACTGATGGGCCGTTTATCTGATCGGGGCATCGTTGCTTGTCTAGGGGAACCACAGTACACCGTGCCCCTTAGAGACATGATAACAAACACTCTCTCTCTCTCTCTCTCTCTCACACACACACACACACACACACACACACACACACACACACACACACACACACACACACACACACACACACACACACACTCACACACTCTCTCTCACAGGAGAAAACAAAAACTGAGAAGAAACATAGCCCGAGTTAGCTCTCTCTCTCTCTCTCTCTCTCTCTCTCTCTCTCTCTCTCTCTCTCTCTCTCTCTCTCTCTCTCTCTCTCTCTCTCTCTCTCTCTCTCTCTCTCTCTCTCTCTCTCTCTCTCTCTCTCTCTATATAAATATATATTTCCTCTCTGCTTCCCTCCATCCATCCCCGTAGACCTCTACAGACACCGTCTCCTTAATCCACTATTGAGCGGTGGATTTGCCCACATTAGAGAGAATAAACGCCTTTACAGCGAAAACACGCCGCACAACACACTGCCCGGTGAACGCCGGCAACGCTCTCCGGTTAGCTGCCCGTGGCTTAGAGCAGAGAAGCCTTTGATACCCGGTCGTGCATTAGGCCTCGTCTCGGTTTCGTACTCTGGACGGCAATGGCGGGGGCGGAGAGTGATCAATACCGCGCGCTGACCGCCTGGCCACCGGAAGGCCTCTCAGGATGACCACTTCGGCGGCCACTTCATTAGGCACACCTGTACGCCGCACTCAGCGCAGAGTGTGGCCACCTTGTTAGGTGTACAGGCATTACCTAATGAAGTGGCCACTTAGCACTGTGTGCTCCTGACCCGGGTTGAGCTGGAAACCAGAGGCTGCGTGACACGGTCCGCTCCAGCTGTTCATCAGCGAGCCGGGTCAGAAAGACTCCCTCTAGGCGGGAAGGAGAAGCTAAGATTCACTCCGAGATAATCATAGAGGACAACAACAAGAACAACAAGAACAATAACAACATGCATGTTGCTGCTGTCAATCACTATCCACCTCTTCACTGTTAAGGGATATTGCATAGTAATTATACAGTATATGACTCTGAAGAACATATACAATGTACATATATACAATAAGAGTATATCTGCCACCAAAGCATAGATATATATATAGATACAGTCCATCAGGGCATTGGTTGATATAATGGGAATATATTCAAAGCCTCTGCTGTGACTCTAAACTGTATACCTGGCCCCTTGTGTCTCCAGTAATGATGTGGTTGATGTCATGATGCAACCGCTTATTGTGTCAAAGATGTATTTTGTGAATCTAGGCATGAGACACTGTAAACAGATGCTTTTGTAAGGCTTTTGTACATGCTTGAAAACACGTGTTTATGTTGAAAAAGTCAGTCATACGAGAAGCCGGGCGAGTGAGCGATTTCTAAAATGTATTTTTTTTACACTCTTTGTGTTTCCTTCCATGGCATTGTGCTGTATCAGGTCAGGGAACAGTTCACTTTCCTATCCACCCATTCAAAATGTAAACATAGATTGTTGATTATTCACTAATGATAAAACATACTTTCTTTTCTTTTCTTTTCTTTTTGTTATTTGGATATGGGTTGGATATGGCAGCCTCTGCCTGCTGCACATCCTTTATTTGTTTTCTATTTGAATTTCATAGAACATCGTCCTCATTTAACTGAAAGTGAATTGATCCCAACTGGTACAGGAAGCGATGGGAGGCGGCGTTCTGTCGTCTTGTTTTATTTTATTTCTAGGATTGTTGTCACAAGTCATATTGATTGTGGTCTTGTTATTGAACTGAGGAAATATGTCGAAGACGTGTAATTGTTGGTTTATATTTTACTATCATGTTTTGCTAAGTATGGATTTTGTATCAAGGTGGCTGTTATTATCTGCAGTGTCATTGAGTGACCGCTAGATGGCAGCAGCATAAACACATCCTTCACTATAACCACCCACCTGCGTCTTGCCCACCTTTCACTGCTTCTATGCTGTATGAGATGTCATCATGTAATTATCACGGGCTGAAGAAGAAAAAGAGAAAATTAATTGCCTTGCAGATGATACAGCATTTATTGATTCCCTCAGGTTTCAAGCTATATTAAATAATAGCCATCAATGCTCAATAGGCATTTTTCCATCAACCATCTCCACAATCAAATGTATTGTTCTCAAATGAACCTTTAGAGAGCTATGTTTATGATGTGGCCCAAAGCGTGTTTCTTCCTGCAGCGCTTTTGAAGAACAATATCAAGCATATTCCCACACATTTTTACTAGAAATCAATCAGTCTAAATGTGGAACATGGTAAAGAATCTCTTCAACAATTTAATACAACGTCCTTGAATCTGTGAAACGTGAAACTTTATTTTTTTCCCTGCAAAGAAACTATAGTCTACATCTAATCTTAATTATTTATTTTCAAGCTCTTTCCTCCCCTGTATTGAACATAGTAGCACACACCAAATGGGAAGTACATTATGTGACATCACAAAGTGTAATAAGGCTTGTTATGGCTCATTAATTTGAAGACTTCAAATTAAGACTTAATTTTTTCCCCAGCACCTAACTAACATTTCAGACTGTCTATACAGAGACTCATTTTCTACAATAGGTTCCCTTTAACCCATTTAGACCTAAAAGGCCTGCTAATAATTCATTATATAGCCTGCATATACACACAAATGTGTTTTCCGGTTTCAATGAAACCTCTGCTAATGAAGGTGTCCAAACATAGCTAGAACCCTTTCAGTCGATTTGAGATAGATGAGTCCAGGTGTTTCATTATATTACCTATATCTGGTGACCCCTATTCTGATCCCCCAAAATTAATGGATATAAAGTACAATAAATGAACAGAAGACCCATATTTATAAAATAGGGTTATTATGCCACTTGGTGGATTCAAAGCTACTTTCAGCATGGGTGAATGGGAACCAAGCCCTTAACCCTGGTATTGCTAATGCCATGCTCATTAGCTACACAGGAACGGTATTTCGATTAAAATTGTTGATAGGCTACAGTGCCCTCAAGGATTCTTGGCAACCTTAGATAAATGTGAACAAAGTGTCATTGTTGTTTATCAGAATAATGCAGACTTAGGCTGAGGCCCAACAATCTCCTCACTCCGCCATTCCACATGCAACATTTTACCAGGTAGAAACCAGGGGTGTAAAGTACTTGAGTAATTGTACTTCGTTACAATACTTAAGTACAGTTTTTGAGGATTTGTACTTTACTCTAGTATTATTAGGTTTGTATACTTGTACTTTTACTCAATTACATTTCAGAGAAAAAAAAACATACTTTTTACTCCTTACATTTAAAATGCAGACCTGTACAAAGTACAAATCTCACAGGTCCAACCATTTGAATTAGTATATTTGTTTCTCTGGCCGAACTAACGTTAACATTATTAATCCTGCGGCCACACTTTATGTAAAAACAGCCAATCAAATCCCCATCAATGGAAAATGAACCCGCCCGTACCCATGCTGATCCTTGTGCAAGACTAGAAAGCAGGGATCTTTGATTAAACACCTGCTATCAGAGACAGTCAGAAAAGTTCTTTATGTTCATTTAAAAGTAGAAACTTTTTTACTTTTACTCAAGTGTGTTTTTAGCCAAATACTCTGACTTTTACTTGAGTACGATTTTGAGACGGTACCCATACTTTCACTTAAGTATAATTTCTGGGTACTTTTTACACCCCAGGTAGAAACAAGAGTTGCTGATATTGCCTGCAGTCTCAACATACCCAGGCTATACATCCACATGGTGGCGCCACAGGAAAGGTCACGGGGTTACCGAAATCAACAAGTTGTGTCGTTTGCACATCTGAGAAATTATTATCAACAAAAACGAATAGATGTATTCTGATGAAGTCTTTGGAAACTCTTACGTTTGGTCTCTAACAAAGCAGATATGCAAACACAGTAGAATTCTGGGTGTTATTTTGTCTGGTCCCAGAGGGCTCAAGGAAAATAGAAATAATCACTGTATAACTATAAGTACAGATAGGTGCCATTTCAGTTACTGTACTTTCACCTGTCTGATTCCTCCATTTACTTCCATAGTAAGATTGGAAGTAAATAAAACGATTTAACCTCTTTACGTTCCGACGGCCCGCCTGCGTCGCAGCACATTTGCCCTAGTCTGTCGGTGTTGAAAGCTAAAATAGAAAAAGTTACCACCTCCGGTTCCGCCTCCCAGTGACCAAATAAAAAAAAAAAATTATATTTGAAAATGTTTAAAGGAACACGCCAACATTATGAGAAATGCACTTACCGTCTTCTCCAGCGTCAGACAAGATAGATACCAATATTTCCTCTTTGTGCATTCACTCAGTAGAAAGATATCCAGCTGCAAGCTAGTCTAGCTTAGCACAAATTAATGGAAGCAGATACAGACCAGCTAGCCTAGCTGTTGGCCAAAAACACCTCTCCCGGAGTTTAAAGCTAGGCTAGTGATCCATATCCGCTTCCCTTAATTCGTGCTAAGCTAGGCTAGCACAGAGAGGAAATTGGTATCTATCTTGCTGTGCTCCTTTGGCTTTAACTCAATTAAAAGGTTTGATTTCTCATATTTTGAGTGTAAGGTCAAACTGATAAACAACAATGCCATTTTTCCCCACAGCGATCTTGTTCACATTTGCCTAGTGTGCTAAGGATTCTCGAGGGCACACTGTATATTTTAGAGTGAACCACTTGGAATAGAGAGGTAGGAGTAGGTTTTCTCTCATGATCTACCATCTATTCTATTTTTTGTCCAGATGAACGATGACAGCTGGGCCATTTACAAACTGCACAGGCACCTCTTCCAAGCCGCGCACTCTCTTGCGTGCGCGCGTGTCAGGATACTTTGCGTGTGCCAGAGGCAGAGAAGCTGGGGCTCAAGGGTATCTGTGATCTAATCATTACACCATCTCCTCACCTCTCGCTCCCCGCCGCATCCATCTCTTTCTCTCTCTCTCTCTTTCACTCCTCCCCCCCAGCTTCAAACCTCTCTCTTTCCCCATCTATCTTTCATCCAATCTCCGTCTCTTCCTGCTCCGTTCTCTCCCTCCCTCCCTCCACATCGGAGGTTGTAGCTATAAGCATGCAGCGCTGGATCTGAGGGCTGCAGAGAAGGAGATTCAATTTTACGAGGAGGGAAAGAGGTTATGCTTTGCTATAAACAATCCAAAGCACTGAATCCAATATTCAGACTTCTTCAAATGGGTCCACGGCGTCACCAGAATGACATCGGAAAAGTTTGGGAACAGTTTCCCGAAAGCACCCTTAGTACCTATTCCCGTATTTGTATTTCTACAATATTGCTTCAGCTTGGTTTTCAATTTATGAATAATGAATAGGGATGTCCGATATTATCGGCCGACCGATATTATCGGCCGATATCGGCAGTAAAATGTGATATCTGAAAATATCGGTATCGGTTTAAAAAAAGAAAAAAACAATAACAATATTTGTTATATATATATCCAGTGAAATTATTAGTTACCTGAAATTATTCAGTTTTTTGGGGGGGGGGGGGGGGGGGAACCCTGCATATATCGGTATCGGTTGATATCGGTTGATATCGGTATCGGAAATTAAGAGTTGGACAATATCGGAATATCGGTATCGGTAAAAAAGCCAATATCGAGCATCCCTAATAATCGTCACCAAGAGGAAAAACCTGAAGCTTCTCCGTAGAACAACTTCTTGCCATGCAGATTTTTACCAGGATACGGTAATTTTTTTTGATTCAAAGCCATTTGCAGCACATTTAAATAAAACTAATTTGGAAGTAATGGCTCAAACTAAAATTGGATGAGTCGATCACTAATTAATTGTCAATGGCCTGAATAGTGTCACTCGATGACATCCTAAAGGCAAGTCTTGGTGCTCTAGTTCCCAGCGTACGAAGACAGTTGACTCATACTGTAACTGTCCAAGAACATTGGAATAGCACAATGTAAATTTTGTTTTAGGGTGGGTTTTCTCTTCAACACAGTAGCCCATTGTGCCCCCTGCCCCCTATCAGTAACTAGACTGGATCACTGCTAAGACGGTTTCTAAATCACCTCATGAAGAGACATGACATACCATGAGTCCGGGGCATCTGATAACGCACACCGGTATAACACATTGTCAATTATAGCCATGTGCTGTACGTCTCAAGAAAACATCCACTCTGCCGTCTGTGGGTGATCGCTTGTGATGATCTGAAGTGTTCATACTATGGACAGACCACAGTCGTGCTACACTCATGCTCATACTATTTTAAACTATAACGTCATCCTTCTGAAGCCAAAGATGTATGCTGTACTCGTACCGGCCTGAACTGTCTAAAAGCTCATACTGCATGCTGCTAGTACTACTGTTGTAAGTGTCCACAAGAATTACTCATTGTCCATTAATCCAGTCACAGTCATTATCGACACATATGTATCTCAGTATGCTGTAAACATCTGCAGTTTGAAATTGGTTAACTTTTTCTGGCATTTTAAAGGTACTAATACTTTAGAGTGTTCTAAGCAAGCCAAGTAAAATGGCTTCTTATTAGTAGGCAGTATGAGCTTTGAGAGACGCTTGCTATGTCTGATATTACCACAGTTACCTACCGCTGTGGCCTAGCAACTCTACAATCGTGCAATTCCCATCTGTGTAGCATTGCAGCCGGCAATTGCTGTACCATACTGTAAAATATGTACATAGCACACAATAAAAATGTATATTGCTTCTTCTATGTGTCACCCCCCCCCCCCCCTGAAATTATTTATGGGTTGAAATGAATGAGTTGATGAATGCATTTCTATAGCGCTTTTCCAGTAGGACATAAAAAATGCGGTACAGCGAAAAAGCGTGTTTTTCAATCTCATTGCATTTTTTTATTTACCTAAAATGTTAGAACTGTTGTTGTGAAAATGATGACTAAAGACTGTTGATGTCTATCCCCCTGGATATCAACAGAATCAAGCAATTTCAGATATCCAATCTGTTTCCTCTGAAATATTGCATAATGCACACGGGTTACTCTGATTGGTCAGTCACATCTAACTGCTCTGATTGGCCCATCAGTCAAAGGCTCTTGAGGGAACCCAGGGGATCTCAGAGGAACCCCTTAGGAACTTCCAATGTTTTACAATGTACAGTATAGTGTCTAGTGAACAGAAGGCCACGCCCCCTCAGTCTACTGAGAGTTGGCTGTACTGAAGCTGAAATAAATTATACACATGCCATTAACAGTCCAATATAAACAATTCATGACTGGATTAAAACATCCTTACACTGGATCTGTATGCACTACAATGGAATGACATATATATATATATATATATATGTCTGAATATACCTGCATATAATCCTTTTTACATCCTGTAGATACTATATATCTGTACATATCTCTTACCTACTCTTACTAGTTATACCACTGACCAGTATTACTTACTACCATAGTGTCTTTATACCTGCATCATTGTACAGAATACTATAACACTACTGCACATACAGTACATCTGATTAGCAGCATTATTACTCAGTAGTACTCATTTATATATTTTATATCCAGTTTAGTCACCTGTACATTGTATATTACTATTGGACTTTACTGTTACATTTAGACTCCAGTTACATGCCAAACTTATTTTCGTACTGTACTTGTGCTGTATGATGACAATACATTTGAATCTAATCTAATATTTACTTTCCAAATTCAATCAATGTACAGGAATTTGTGCTGGTGACAATTGCGCAAAGACCCATCAACAACTTATTGTGGTACCATGTGAACAACACGACACATATGGCTCACACAGTACACAGATGTACACAGATGTACACAGGAACAGCATAACAAATAGACAGTAGACTACCCTCTCCATACACTGTACTTCAGTGGTAGCAGCGTGTACAGTATATAGACAGCATATCAATTTTGCCGTAATGGATGTTCATCAAAGTTCACGTTTCATCCCCAAGCCCTCTGTGAGACACTGCCAATCAAAAATATGGATCGCCCCTTGTCCGCCGTGTAATGGTGCTACATTCGAATTCTGCCAATCAAATGTCAAACAATGAGAGCGCATGAAACATTAAAACAGTGCCTGCCTCTCAGAGTCTTCATGGATGACGTGAACTCAAAGTGAAAGCAGGCTACACTAGGTTGCTTTATTTAGTTCTCCGAGGAGGAAATCTTTGATTTGGAAACGTCCTCACTCTGGACAAGAATCACGGCCGGCAGTCTGACGTCGATCATTCACCGTCCTCACGTCGTTAGGGATGAGAGGAATAGGATGGACCTCTCTATTTTCCTCCTCTGTTTTCCTTCCTTTGGTTGGTTTTTTTTGTATGAACTGGCTTCAATGAGAGAAATACGGGGAGCATTATCAGTGTAATGCTGGAGGGGCCCGGAACTAAGGGCCTCCATACTGTAAGTTCCAGATGGAAGAACGACGGCGTGAGACTGATGGAACGGAAATGGACGTGAAACACCGGTGCCTTGAGGAACAGCAATGCATGGTGGAAAACCATGAACTCTAGTTTTGATTTGAAAACCAGTAGTGGGATTGTCACAGGACCGACCAAATTATAAAAAAAAAAGAAAAAACGTACTGTCGTATTACGAGACTAAAATGTGCAATGATATAAATAATCCACTATTCACCAGATGAATGGTCTGATTAAGATAACTTCCATACCCCCCCCCCCCAATGCCTCTGGAACCACATACTCCTGTTGGCCTGAGATAAAATCCCTACCAGAACCTTCTCTCCTGGGTCTCCTCCTACTCTGCCTTTCCTTCCTTTCTACTGTCTCAATAAGGAGAAAAATACCAAGACTGCCTCCTTCTCTCTCTCGTAAAAAATCCCCTCCACTAAAAAACATGTTTTTTATGGTTAACTCCTCTTGGAAGCATGACTTTGACTATACAGATTGTTATTTGCTCAGGACTTGTCACCAGATCTAAAATGTGCAGACATCTCCAGGGGGGACGAGTCTGCCTACAGGAGGGAGATCGAGAGGCTGCAGAGCTGGTGCAGCTGCAACAACCTGGAGCTCAATGCTCTAAAGACAGTAGAGATGGTCGTGGATTTCCGGAGGAAAGCAGCCCCGCCCCCTCCCATCATGCTGGGAGGCACCCGGGATCGGAAGTGGGAGCTTAACACCATGGCCCTGCTGAAAAAGGCCAAGAGGATGTTCTTCCTCCGGCAGCTGAAGAAGTTCAGACTGCCGAGGACCATGATGGCCCAATTCTACACGGCCATCATTGAATCCATCCTCACCCACTCCATCTCCTGGTTCCCCGCCACAGCGGCAAAGGATCTCGCCAAGCTGCGGCGAGTGATTCGCTCTGCGGAGAGGGTGATCGGCTGTCCCCTGCCCTCCCTCCCTGCACAACTCCAGGGCGGTGAAGAGCGCAAGGAAGATCATTGCCGAACCCTTCCACCCCGGCCACGGCCTCTTCACCCTACTCCCCTCTGGGAGAAGGTTGCGGATACCAAAGGCTGTGAAAGCCCGACACAGACTGATCTTTTTCCCCTCAGCCGCCAGGCTGATCAATGACTCAGGCCCCCCGCCCCCAAGTGACACTGGCACAATGACACCATGCTGCACTGGTCTAACTGGAACTCTGCACTTTACACTTAACGTAATTGTTAATGATACAGATAGTCATATTTATTATTATCATAATTATTCCGAGGATGTCTGTAGAATCGACGTGAATGCAATCACCATGATTTCTCCCAGTTTAATCACCTGTGCATTGTATGTTACAATTGCACATTACTGCTACATTTGTACTCTGGTTAGATGCCAAACTTATTTTCATTGTACTGTACTTGTGCTGTATAATGACAATACATTTGAATCTAATCTAATGGGAACCCAGGAACCCTTCATAGGAACCCAGCTGCGTTCCATTTTGGCCACTTACGAAGAACGTTTCACGCGTTCAGGCATTCGGAGGATGATTTTTGTAAATTTGTTCGTACAAACTTCCTATGAAGATAGTTACGAAGATAGTTCCGTACACTTCCAATCATTGTGTTTGGTAAGCTGACCCATACAGTCAAAATCTCTCTGTCCATTGCAAACTAGCCCTGCTGTCTCGTCTTTTCCTCATCACTATACTTGAATGTATGTATTCCTAAATCTTCATACCCCTATATGCACTGTAACAATAATTTATATGTATCATATTTACTGTATGTAGGCTATTCATAATTCATAGCAGCTACTTACTATTGTAGTACACAACCTAGCCCACAGCCTCGTACTATGCAAGCTACACACCTCCCCCTGGACGGAGGGTGAGCTGCTGTCGGATGGCAGGTTCAGGGGGTCCCAGCAATTTGACAGGCTCAGTGGGGAGGTTTGGTCACTCACACACTGACACCTTCCTCTTGCCTGGAGCACCACAGCTGGCAGGATGAATGTGGACGATAGAGAGATAGATAGATAGCTAGATAGCTAGATAGATAGCTAGATAGATAGATAGATAGATAGATAGATAGATAGATAGATAGATAGATAGATAGATAGATAGATAGATAGATAGATAGATAGATAGATAGATAGATAGATAGATAGATAGATAGATAGATAGATAGATAGATAGATAGATAGATAGATAGATAGATAGATAGATAGATAGATAGATAGATAGATAGATAGATAGATCGATCGATCGATCGATCCCCTTGGGGATTGAATGTAACCAATCCGCTCGCAGAATCTTTATCAAGGGAAAAACACATTATTATACTAACTTTATTCATTGAGCGTAAGACTTGGAACGTTCTTGGATGAAACACTTCTCTAGCTCTAGCCCCTGGTAGCCTAGATGTGTAGTTGTCTGATTTATGTTTTTTGCATTTTTTTGTTTTTACATACTGTTATTTGTTAGGCATCATTTTTTAAATCCAATTGTAGATATAAAATGTGTTTTGTTTGAAACACAGTAGCAAGTATATTTTGGCCTTTGTATCAAAGATTAGTCTATAATGCAAATGTGATCAACATGATTTTCTTTTGGTTTATTTCTTTTTTTTAAGTTAAGAAACAAATACACCTATAGAGAAACAACACAGCCACCCACACAATGTACTCTTTGGTGCAGTCACACTGCAGAGAGTTCGACTGACAACGTTCCACTGTAAACATTTGTTTCACAGGCTGTGTGATGTAGGGGCAGTTCTGTGTAGGAGTGTGTGGCACAGTGACATCATCAACAACTGACCAGCATATGACGGACACATGGCACAATGACAGCAGGACCTAATATACAGTCCACTGGGACAGCACCACAGACAACAGACAGCAGACTACATGTATCAACAATACAATACTTTGATGATGTTTTTCCCTAAATATGTTAATTTCCAATTGCAGATAATAGTTTAGCAACCTTTTTATTCCTTCCAGGGGCATGGCATACAGGCAGGAACAAAAGCGAAAAATATAAATAGTAAGAAGAAGAAGAAGAAGAAGAAGAAGAAGAAGAAGAAGAAGAAGAAGAAGAAGAAGAAGAAGAAGAAGAAGAAGAAGAAGAAGAAGAAGAAGAAGAAGAAGAAGAAGAAGAAGAAGAAGAAGAAGAAGAAGAAGAAGAAGAAGAAGAAGAAAAGAAGAAGAAGAAGAAGAAGAAGAAGAAGAAGAAGAAGATAAGAAGATAAGAAGATAATTCTAAAATGACACATTAAAATCACATTATTTTCCAGAAAAATACATAATATGATACTGTAGGACTCACCGATGCAGTTTGTTGTTTCTCACTTCATGTTTATTCAACTTTCAGATAGGTCTCGGTTACAAAACACTGGGTGCATCACCTCTGCTTGCATGTGTAGACTCAACTTGAACTTCCCATACACCAAGAGAGCACACCCTCAGGTGTACCACACCCTTATATCTTCCCACAGGTCAGCCCTTGCCCCCTCCCCTCTAACAACCCCGGGCTCGCGCGACCAATAGTGTTGCCTGCCAACCCCAGGTTGGTAGAGTGCAGAGTGACAGCTCGGCTGACCAATCACCCCACTCCCAGGGTCGCTACCAGTGTTGGGCAAGTTACTTTAAAAAACTGAGTTACAAATTATAAAAGTAACTAGTTACTTCAGAAAGTTTAGAGCCTGTTCCTCAGTGGAGTCAGATAGTCCTAACAGTGTTTATTATTAAGAGTCAGACAGTGTTTATTATTAACTCAATCAGCGCCAGACCCGATGATTTTTCACACCCGGTGTTACATTTAATTCCCTCCGGGCACAGTTTTTTGGGTCAGGCAAGACTAGCGGTTCACCTGATCACATTGAAATGCGTCTAATGCCCCCGATGCATGTGTTGTGCTGGGTTATGTTGGGGACACGATGGACACCAATACTGGAAATCGCGATCAGACAATTGGAATATTCTTTTTGGGATACCTCCTAGTAAAGGTAAGGACTATATCAAATTTTTTTATTTTTTATTTATCCTTTATTTATCCAGGAATGTCCCATTGAGATACAAGATCTCTTCTTCCAGGGAGTCCTGACCAACACGGCACACAACAAGTTTCAACATAAAACAGGGCATTAAACAAAAAACATACAATTCAAATATAAATACAGAAGGCCATTTGTGCAGTGGCAAGGAGCATAATCAGATCAGCAATAGCATCAGGTAAACCAGTTACATGTTTCATAAAGAGCTAATCGTAGCATACCTTTAAAAGCATTCACAGTAGGAAGTGCCTCTAGACAAAGTTTTACTTGCAGCGTATTCCATAAAAAGGGAGCATAGTGGGAGAATGCAGCTTTACCAAGCTCTGACTGCATCAAAGGAACATTTAAAAGCATCCCATTTGCTGCTCGTCTGGTATTAAAAAAAGCAAGTATAAAAGGACAGAAGTCTGGAGATACAGTATATAAGGGCAGCTTACCTAGCAATGACTTAAGGATAAAAATCAACATGTGTGATTGTCTTCTTTGGTACAGAGAGGACCATCCTAATGACTGATACAAAGTGCATCAATCCTGCTTTGATCCAACCATGATTTCACATCGATCGCAACGATCATAACGTACTCCAAAACGTATGCCGTTTGTGACTATCAAAGCACAAAAAAAACGACCCCCCCCCCCCCCCCCATGCATTCATGAGGAAGCATAATACCTGTTATATACATTTGATTTGGAAATAGTAGCGTGTCCAGGCAAGAAACGGCAACGCTTATAGCAGAATTCACGTAGCGCCCTATAACTCCCGGATCACTCCTAAACTATACAATATTCACCACGGTATAACACGCGAACGTATACATGAACAAATGTATTATTTTTCACATGTTGAACGATGAATAGTTGATGTCAAATGAGCCATAGTATTGTCTCCATAGCTATAATATAGAATATAGGTATAGGCTAGCCCTGCAAACACCGCCACGCATCGCTATCTCTTAGAGCGGTGGCGCAGTAGGAACAAATATGGCTAGACCCGCCGGCACTGAAAGAGTTAAGAGTGAGATAGTCCTAACAGTGTTTATTATTAAGAGTCAGACAGTCAGTTATGGAGTGTTTTGTGAGAGCCCCCTGTGTCGCCAGCGCCGAGCGGAGTTGTTCTGCCACCGCTGGATCCATAATGGTCAGTCGTTCTGTTACAGTGGGGTAGGTGTGTTGGACAGAACGGATAGACGAGAGGCAGGTGTTGATTCTCAAACAAAAGACTGTTCATTCATTGTTTCGAGATCAAAAGGCATACAAGCCGATAACGACGCACAAACAAAATGGGAGACTACTCTCTAACCCTCTAAAATAAAGGAGAGACAACACTGTCTCCAAAACACGTTATCGGGTAGACACATTAACTGAACTATACGTCAAAATGGGGAAAGCAAGGGGGAGAAAACACTGTCTCCAAAACATGGCACAAAAACAAAACACGTCGGGGGACGGTGCTACATAAGCACATGACAGGGCATACAAACGAGAATGCAAAGCAAGGTAATTAACTATTAACGGCAAAGTAACTTATCCTCCATGGCAGGAGCGATAAGCGTTTCACAACAGTGTACTCACGGTAATGTTCAGTGAACGACTGACAATCTGATTAGTAAGCAGGGAGGACATAATAAGGCAAAGTCAACTATACACACCAGGTACTAATTAGTGCAATCAGGGCAGAAAGACAGGTAATTATTACCATTGGGCAACGCCAGGGCTTTTGCTCCCAGGTGAGAGCAAAACCCCAAACGTTACAGATTGCAAGTCATGGGGATTGCCAATGACGTTTTTAATTATTTATAATTATTTAATTATAATGATAATTAAAAGACAATATTTGTATCTTTAACAATCACGTTTTACATATAGTCATGACTCAACGAACCATATCCGAAAATAAATAAATAAATAAGAACTATCAATCAATCAATCAATCAAATTTATTTATATAACACGTTTAAACATGACGCTTGTCAACCAAAGTGCTTCACATAGCTAAGCTAAGAACAAAGAAAAGTATAAAATAAACAGAATTAATTTTTTTAAACAATCAACGGATAGACAAAGGAAAAACAGAACAACACGTCAACAAGTAAGGCAAGAGTCAAAGTGAGTCAGGGAAGGCCAGGCGATATAGGTGGGTTTTGAGTTTTGATTTAAATGACTCTGGCTTAGTCTTTATAATATAATATAATGTCTGGCTTAGTGATTATAATAGTGCAGTTCAGCATTCAGTAACCCTTACTTTTTGTGAATGTGTTTTTGATACTACATTCTGTTGAACACACACCTCAAAACCGTACCTAAGGAAAATTGGCTCAATTGCAAGAAAAGTAATAGACAGTTATGATATTACATTCTGCATAATTCGTATGCAAAATATTGTGGTTCCCTGCTTTAGTCTGTTGACACATTTCTATACAAAAAATGCTTGTGTAGTCCTGTGTCATACCTAAATGTCATATAACTGAATTGTATAGAAACAACTCACCAAAAGTGACTATTGCACAACTGATTAAAAAAAAATAAAAAATAAAATCAGCCTGCTGGCTACACAGCTTGTCGGTGTGCTGGAACCTCGGCAAGCTAACGGTAGCTGGCTACATAGCTTGTCGGTGTGCTGGAACCTCGGCAAGCTAACGGTAGCTGGCTACACAGCTTGTCGGTGTGCTGGAGCCTCTGCAAGCTAACGGTAGCTGGCTACACAGCTTGTCGGTGTGCTAATAGCCTCGGCAAGCTAACGGTAGCTGGCTCCAGGCTATTAGCACATCAACAAGCTGCTGGAGCTCCCGACGCTCGGCTGGTTGAAGTGGATCTAGGTAGCCAGCAGGCTGAATGCTCCGCGACGCTCCCGAGAGCTAACTCCGGTCCCCGGCTGGTGCCAACTAGCTAGCGATCGCTCCCGAGAGCTAACGCCGGTCTGTCTGTCGAAGACCGAGGGAACCGCTTCAGCTGATTAGTGGTCTTCTGGACAAACCTTCCACCCCCAACAACATAATCCGAGGCAATGAAGTGTTCGCTGCAGATCCTCCTTCCCTGTCCAACAGGCTGGTCGCGCCGCCTGAGTGCAGCCAGCCTGAGCCAACGTGCCAACAACACTGTTTTTTTCACTGGTTGTTTGTGGAAATTAACCAACTTTCCTCTCTCTCACATGGTAAAATTAGTTTGAACAGCCAGGAGCAATACAAACAGAACCACCGCGGTCCCGTTGTTTTGTAGGCAACATTTTATTTACTGACTGACCCATTCACTATAGGCAGCTAACCAGCCGTGTATACACCCAACCAGTGGCATGACGTCAGCCATGACGTCAGCAACAAAATGGCGGCGCCCATGTTGAAAACAGGGATATTATATTTGATTTTTCAGACAAATAAGATAGATTTCACATTTGATTATAGAACCCTGTCTTACACAAGGTACACAACAAACAAACTAGGATCACATTGCTCAATGCTTCATTTCCACTTTAAAGTCTATTATAAAGCGCACCTGGAGCCAGTGGAGGGAGGCAAGTACATGGGTGATGTGAGCTCTCTTCCGGGTACCTGTGAGCAGTCTAGCGGCAGAATTTTGGGGGAGTTGTAGACGGGCTATGGTGGATTTATTTAGCCCCAGGTACAGGGAGTTACAGTCTAAGCGTGAGGATATGAAGGCGTGAATTACTCTTTCCAGGTCTGAGGGGGAGAGAATGGCCTTGATCCTGGCTATGGACCGGAGCTGGAAAAAGCACCCCTTCACCACCGAGTTTACCTGCCTATTGAAGGAAAACTCGGGGTCAAAGAGCACTCCCAGGTTTTAACAAAGGGCTTGACTAGGGGAGACAGGTTACCCAGGCTGCTGGCAATGACACTAACCCCCGATCGCTGCGTATATAGCTACTGTATAGTGGAATATACTGTATTAATATGCCATATACCAGGGATCGGCAATAGGCGGACCGCGGGCCGAAATGGGCCCGCCAGCAATAATTTCTGGCCCGTCAGGTTATTTTGAGAATATGATGTTTATTTTACGCGCAGGAAATATTCACTCGTTGTGACGCCAGAGTGTCTTTTGAAGCTGTATCTATCTATTCATCATATCTATGGCTGTCACTATAGCCAATTGAAATGCTAGAAATGGTCACATGGACTGGGAGAACCAATGGAATTTCACTTTCACTTCCGCGTTTGGCATGCCGGCGAGGCGAGCGAACGTTTGCAAAAACAAAACAAACGTCTTTGAATAACTTCTTTGCAATGCAACGGGGAAATATGATGAGCCAGAAGAGGAGCTTACGACCTATAAAGCTTATTTTAATAAACAGGTGTCATTCTTAAAATACGGGTTTATCGCAACAGGTAACTCTTGCAATAAGCAACCGGTGACTCTCGCTTGTTGACATGGCAACACGAGCAAGCAACTGTTTAAGTTGGGTGGGCATTCAACGCGAGTGGACATTTAACATGTTATTAACATGGATTTTGGAGGACCGAAGCAGAAACAATATCAAGTCCAGGGCAGGGCTGCCTGCATTATGCCGGTGAGTGTTGTGTTTTAATAATAATAATACATTCGATGTATAATACACCCGCTGTGGTGCTTAAAATCAAATGCACCCTACTGATCTCGATTTATAATGCGAGCACCTGCATTAAAATCAAATTACTGATCTGTTCATGTGTAATGCACTGTCTGAGAGGCACTTTATAATAGAAAAAAGACAGTGCAAACATGTATATGTCGTGTTTTTTTTTACAGTTACAATTTTTACGCGCAGGAAATATTCACTCGTTGTGACGCCAGAGTGTCTTTTGAAGCTGTATCTATCTATTCATCATATCTATGGCTGTCACTATAGCCAATTGAAATGCTAGAAATGGTCACATGGACTGGGAGAACCAATGGAATTTCACTTTCACTTCCGCGTTTGGCATGCCGGCGAGGCGAGCGAACGTTTGCAAAAACAAAACAAACGTCTTTGAATAATTTCTTTGCAATGCAACGGGGAAATATGATGAGCCAGAAGAGGAGCTTACGACCTATAAAGCTTATTTTAATAAACAGGTGTCATTCTTAAAATACGGGTTTATCGCAACAGGTAACTCTTGCAATAAGCAACCGGTGACTCTCGCTTGTTGACATGGCAACACGAGCAACCAACTGTTCAAGTTGGGTGGGCATTCAACGCGAGTGGACATTTAACATGTTATTAACATGGATTTTGGAGGACCGAAGCAGAAACAATATCAAGTCCAGGGCAGGGCTGCCTGCATTATGCCGGTGAGTGTTGTGTTTTAATAATAATAATAATAATAATACATTCGATGTATAATACACCCGCTGTGGTGCTTAAAATCAAATGCACCCTACTGATCTCGATTTATAATGCGAGCACCTGCATTAAAATCAAATTACTGATCTGTTCATGTGTAATGCACTGTCTGAGAGGCACTTTATAATAGAAAAAAGACAGTGCAAACATGTATATGTCGTTTTTTTTTACAGTTAAAAAATTTTCACTTATCATTGGCCCGCCACACAATGGCTTGGGGAAAATTCGGCCCGTGGGCAAATCTAATTGGCGACCCCTGCCATATACTGTCTTCTTCTCTATGATATTATGTATTGTTGGTTTGATGTATTCCTTCCTATTGCTAAATTAAATAAATGCGTGAGGCAGCCTCAGTGCACGAACACACACACACACACACACACACACACACACACACACACACACACACACACACACACACACACTCACACACACGTACTGTATATATACGTGCAAAATGAATCGTTCCAGCAGTGGGCTTCTATTATTCTAATATGACTTGTTTTATTAGGTATTATAGTAGTAAGTCCTACTGTAGAACATGACATATTAGCATGACATCTCATTTAGTAATGTCAATACTGAATGACTGCGCGATTGGCTCTTGACATGGCTCTCTACAGACATCCGTGGAATTAAATAATTATAATGATAATAAATGCGACTATGTCTCGATGTATTGGCGTGCACCCGAGTTTGGAAGAGCGTTCTTTGGGACAAGTCCTTAGGGATTGCCATCACTTCAATATGACAGATATCCGTGGAATTAAATAATTATAATGGTAATAAATACGACTATGTCTCGATGAATTGGCGTGCACCCGAGTTTGGAAGAGCGTTCTTTGGGACAAGTCCTTAGGGATTGCCATCACTTCAATATGACGGATATCCGCGGAATAAAATAATTATAATTGTTGTGAAGGGCCAGATTAAACCGAATATATATATTTATTTATATATATATATTTAATTGTATTTGTATATTCTCTAATATTCCCTGATATCCCTTGTATATTCCTTGTACAATATGCATTGAATATCCATTCTAGCCTACTGAACATCCCATAATAGTCTCCATTCTACTATTGGTCGAGACCTTGGTGCCAGGCTGCCATACCCCTCAGACCCAGTTCAAACGTACCGCTCCACATGTACGAACAAGTCCTAGTTCCGCGTAGGAATCTGACTACCGCACCACTAATGGGACTATTTGTTCATAGTGCGTATATATACTGCGCTACTAAAGTAGGACTTTCTTTTCAGTCCAGTTTCTTACCCTCCAATAGAGTCACAGACGTAAAGCCTCCCCGCGACGCCACGTGTGGGAGTAAGGCCAAGTTCGCCTACCATCGGTATTGAGACATCGTGTATATTAATATTTGAATAGTCATATTTGGCACTATATCGTCGAGTTGGACGTAGTCTATTAAGCTAATAATAGTCTGTTAATATATAGTGCTTCGTGCGGTGAGAATACTACCGTAGTCAGTACCCCATCGTTTCGGGCAGAGAACTGGCTGCTTATCCAGGGTGGTTGACCCCACGTGAAGCTGCACCCGAGGAGCCCCAGAGCCGACGAGCGAGTGGACCTGTATACTGGATTATTCTACCGACGACAGCCCGCCTTCCCAGGCACGGATTATGCTTTGTATACTTTGATTATTCCATGGATAAAGACCCCCGACACTGCCGTGTGTTGGAACCCCCCCCCCCTGGAGAGGACGCAAGGTGAGGAGACGCTCTGCAAGACGAGGTCGCTTCACGTCTCTCCCCCGTGGACCGGAGAGAGCCGGCCCACAAAGAGTCCACCTGCTTTCATCTGTGGTCCAAGGATCGCCGGCGCATTGAACGGCACTACAGTGGGTTCACCTGGGATACCCTTGGCCGGATGAGGCAGCCGGATTCTACCCCCCCCCCCCCCTCCTACTCCTGTCGGCTTACAAGCGACCGGATTAACCCCCCCTGGTGTGTCCAGTATATAATCATTAAAGTATCATTGCTGTTATTCCTTAAACTATTCCAGGTCGTATATGTACCACCTGCGCCTTCAGAGATTGGACATTCTCTATTGATATACCGACGAATACTCTTGCCATAAAAGTGCATACTAATTCCATTCATAAATGTGATTGATTTGATTAAGTGCTTGCTCTACACACCATCGCTGTGTAGAAATAAAGACCTATTTCTAATTCGTACATTTGTGTTGGATCCGTTTCATCTACGTGACAGTGTTCATCATAATATATTTATGCCGTGTACTGGGTGGCCGAATATTAAGTACAAAGGTAGTGGTAGTAAGTATCATATCTAGTAATACAGTCAGGGAATTGTACCCCTCAGTTACAATTGGTCCTTCGAGCCGGAGGGTAATTAGTGTAATATTAATATAGTGTTATTAATATTGAAATGGCCTATGATGAACACTCCACGAAACGATCCTCCTAACCAACGCCCGCAGCGCGAACGACGGCTCCCTCAGTACTTAGAGGCTTACGCTGTCAGTCAACAACCTAGTCTTCTACTAACAGTAAACACGGTAAAACTAGAAAGTAAAAGTATGTCTAACCCCAACGCCCAGACTACCCCGACCATAGAGGCCCCTACGGGTTCTAATGTAACTGACCAAGTTCACGGTGGGGACCAGTGGGAACCAGACATGACTTCACACCCCGCCAGTACTGAAGAAGTAGTCCCCGATGAGTCCCGGGAGGAATACAACGCTACCGAGAGAGAACTCGGCACGGAAGAAGACGGGGAGAGCACCGTGGAGATAGAGCTCCAAGGCTCCGCAAGGAGTACCCCGAGGGAAGGCTCCCCTATACAACCGCCTTCTCCCAGCGAGGCAGAGAGGACCCTACAGCAGGCCTTCCTCATCAGCCTGAACGCCGCTGCTGAACGCGACCGACTGCAGATCCAGCAGCGGAGCGAAGAAGAGCATATACGTCTAGAACTAAGACGCATTCAGAGAGAAGAGAATGTGGCCCGAGACCGAGCAGACAGCCAGCGAGCAGCTGCTGGTGCTCTACGGGACGCAGAGCGCGACAGACAGCAAGCGCAACTAATAGAACAGCTGATCAGACGGACAACACCCTCTCCCTCCGCCAGAGGCTCCAGGAACTCGTCTAGACACACCTCCAGGGCGGCATCCCCTAGCCGAGTAAACAACCCTGAACTTGACCAACAGACGAGGTCTATACCCCCCACAGACCACCTCCCCCCACCGGTCCAAGCGAGACCTAGCAACCGGGAAGGAGCAGCATATCCTGTGGAGAGGCTAAACCAGAGACTACAAGCACTGGATGACCTAACTGAAGACGAAGAGGAAGAGGAGGAGAACCACGCCCGATGACAGCACAGTACTCTACCGGACCAGGAGGTCCGGTACAGCCCAGGCTATACTCCCGCGGAGCCGCGCTACAGACCCCCGACTCTATACACGGGTGAGCACGACGCACGACCCGCACCGAGGAACAGCACCTGGACAAGCGGGCCATGGTACACTGCCGGTACCAGCCCATACCAAGGAGCGGGAGGAGACTCGCCTAGGAGGCCTCTCCCCCAACGCTCGCCGATGTATCCACAGTCAGCGTCATACATTGGCACGCCTATGGTACCCGACTTCACCCAAGAGAACCGGGCCCAGTATACAGAACTCCGCATGTGTCTGGAGACCATGTTGGTGGATGTATTGGATGAACGCCATAAATACGCCATCCTACTGAAGCACTTAAAGGTACCCCGCGCACATAATATAGCGCTCGCCTACGCGACTTCCACCACCCCATACACAGCAGCGCTGGTAGCATTGGACCAGAGGTATGGGCGCATATGGGATTACGTGATCCAGGAGATCCGACACATCGACCGCTTACCCCCAGCAATAGACAATCGAGCACTGGACGACCTGTCCATCAGAGTGCAGTCCCTGGTAGGGATGTTGGGAGCGCAGAGAGAGAAGGG
This sequence comes from Notolepis coatsorum, assembly GCF_963971535.1. Classification (NCBI taxonomy): domain Eukaryota; kingdom Metazoa; phylum Chordata; class Actinopteri; order Aulopiformes; family Paralepididae; genus Notolepis; species Notolepis coatsorum. The sequence continues at coordinate 75,337,499 of NC_140176.1, read as the reverse complement.
GAGGCATGAACTTTACGCCAACTCAAATGTGGAAAGGATCTTGGAGAAGCTGCCGCCCGCTCGACAGGAGCGTTTTAGGCGGCAGAGAGACCACCGAGACCCGAATGGCCCCGAACCGAACCTCCTCGATCTAGCAGACTTCCTGGCGAGAGAAGTCAGCAGCCTACGGCTAGATACATTCGGACGGAGCACCCCTGGCTCCAGAGAAGGAACCAGACGACTAAATGATGGAAGAAGATCGGTGACTGTGATGCACCAATCGGAGTCAGTACCGAGCAGCAGGAGCCACAGTACCCCCTCCAGAACGGAGAAGTGGAAGATAGTGTGCCCCTACTGTGAGAAAGAACACTGGCTAGCGCAATGTGACTCCTTCCCCAAGCTGAACGCGGAGGAAGCAAGTCAATGGATAAAGTCCAACAAGCGCTGTTTTCGCTGTGCGCGCTCACACATGGCAGCCGAATGCCGCTTAAAGAAAAGGTGCACCAAGTGCGATGGAGCCCATCTGGACATACTTCACGACAGTAACAGACGGCGCCCTTCACCCGCACCATCCAGCAGCAAAGCGAGCGTCATGTACATCGATCCCGCCAGCAGCAGTGGAGCCCGAGTACTCCTAAAAGTAGTGCGTGTGACACTAAGCTACCAGAATAAAGTCCTGGACACTTATGCCGTCCTCGATGACGGGTCAGAGAAGACCCTTCTGCTCGCCTCCGCTGCGGCCCAGCTAGGGCTGCGGGGAAGCGAAACCCAAATGACAATTCGGACAATAAGACGAGATTTGAAGACGATAAAGGGCGAGAATGTCTCATTCTCTATCGCAGCAAGCGGCCAGCCTGAGCGACGGTACCAGATTACAGACGCTTTCACCAGCCAAGAAATAGGACTGTCGCGGTATACATACCCCGTCGCCAAGCTGATGGAGAAATATGCACATCTGCGCAAGTTACCGATCCCGCTCATAGACAATGCTATGCCGACCCTGTTGATAGGCTCCGACCATGCAGACCTCATTGTCCCGATAGACCGGGTTCATACCGGACCCCGAGGCTGTCCTGCAGCAGTCGAGACCCGTTTGGGATGGACTCTCCAAGGCCCGCTCGCCAAATCTCTCAACCGAAGTACAGCCACTAGATGTCTCCACTCCCGAGTCACAGAGGGAGAAACCGCACTCCTGCAACACGTAGAGCGGTTATGGACCTTGGAACAAATGCCCTTTAAGAACGGAAAGAAAGACATTCGCTCTAAAGATGACATTTACGCCATTCACCTCCTCGAGACAGGGACCAAGAGAGTCCCGGTCAACGGCGTGTTGAGATACGCCACGCCACTCCTGCGGCGAGAAGGAATGCCTACTTTCCACGCCAAGACAGACGCCACAGAACGGTACCTGCTGAACACGGAGCGGCGCTTAGCCAAGAACCCCGCCCAAGAGAGTGTATACCGCGCTGAGATTGAGAAGCTCATCACAGCGGGACACGTCACAAAGATGGACATTAAAGAGGCTGACCAGACCACTGAATCGTGGTACGTGCCTCACCACAAGGTCCATCACAACGGTAAAGACCGCATAGTATTTAACTGCAGCTACCAGATCGGATCCCAAAATCTGAATAAAGAGTTACTGCCCGGTCCCACACTCGGCCCCTCCCTACTCGGCGTTCTACTCCGCTTCCGCCAGGAAAAGGTGGCCATCAGCGGGGACATTAAAGGAATGTTCCTGCAGGTGAGATTAGTAGAGGCGGACAAGCCCCTGTTACGGTTCCTATGGAGAGAGAAGCCAGGAGATGAGCACCCAGCCATCTACCAATGGGAAGTCCTCCCCTTCGGAACGACGTGCACCCCCTGCTGTGCTACATTTGCACTACAGAAACATGTAGCAGAGGACCCAGCAGCGGACGAAGAGGTCCGACACAGCGTAAAGAACAGCTTCTACGTAGACAACTGTCTACAAAGCCTTTCAACCCAGGAAGAAGCCGAGGCTCTCCTGATTAAACTCTGCGCCTCATTGATCAAAGGCGGCTTTGATCTCAGGCAGTGGGCCAGCAGCGATCCGCAAGTACTGCGCAGCCTCTCCTCCGAGGACAAGGCAGCCAGCAGCGAGACCTGGATGGCTACAATCCCGGGAGAAGCCCAGGAGATGACCCTGGGATTGGTGTGGCGATTCAAAACAGATTCGCTTCACTACAGACACAAGCCCCTGACTACGGAGCAGGGAAGGCCGGTGGCGGCGCCGACCACCAGACGGAGTGTGTACACAACACTCGCCCGACAATATGACCCGCTAGGATGTATTCTACCGTACACCACCAGGGCAAAAATGATTGTACGAGCATTGTGGGACAAGGACCAGGGCTGGGACGACCCCATTCCCGCACACCTTGCATCCACCTGGAGAGAGTGGGAGATGGAGCTCCACTCACTCCCAGGCGTTAATATGCGCCGAAGCTACTTCCCACCCACGGTGAGGCCAGAGACATGTAAAATGGACTTACACGTCTTCAGTGACGCCTCAGAGGTCGCATACGGATCAGTAGCCTACTTGCGGGCCCAAGAGAAGGGGGGAGAGATCTACACAGCATTTGTCCTCGCCCGCTCGAGAATAGCCCCACGCAAGCAACAATCTATCCCACGTCTAGAGCTCTGCGCAGCCCTAGCCGGAGCGCACCTAACCACGCTCATCCAACGTGAGCTCACCATACCGGTGTCTAGAACAATCCTGTGGTCAGATTCCACGACGGTACTCGCCTGGATCAAATCGGACTCATGCAAGTACAAAGTCTTCGTGGGAGTCAGAGTCACCGAGATTCAAGACTTAACCGAAGAGTTAACCGGAGAAACAGAGTGGCGCTACGTTGATACAAAACAGAACCCAGCTGACGTCATCACCCGGGGGATGCCCCTGGATGACCTCACCCGTCGCAATGTCTACAGTGACGGCCCCGCATTCCTAAGACTCCCGGAAGGACAGTGGCCCATGCCTATCCCGAGGGAAGCAAGTCCAGAGGAGGTGGAAAATAAGAAGTCTGTGTTCTGTGGATTGAGCACCGTAGCCTCCACCGACCCTAACATAGACGATTGCACGTCCATAGAGAGTGCACAACAAAGAACATTCCTGCGGTACCACCCGGAGTGCAAGTCCCCCGCTGATATGTCAGCAGCTAACTACGAGGAAGCAGAATTGCTTCTACTGCAGCGAGCCCAGAGAGACAATTTGACAGAAGGAACAGTCGTCATGATTATTGATCAATCACTGCCCAGAGCTATGTGGCCGGCCGGCCGCGTAAGCAAAGTGATCACCGGTGCCGACGGCAAGGTCCGAGCAGCTGAAGTGCTCGTCCAGGGTCGCACTTACACCCGTCCCGTGGTGAGGCTCATAGAACTGCCCCGACTCCCAGACACAATCGATGATGACCATGACCCTATAACCCTATGACTTTGTGAAGTTGACTGACCCCTACAGCAAACCCTTATGTGTAAATAGACAACGCGATTAATCTGTCTCTGTTTAACTGATTAGGTCTGGGACCAATCAGGGGGTGGCTGTTGTGAAGGGCCAGATTAAACCGAATATATATATTTATTTATATATATATATTTAATTGTATTTGTATATTCTCTAATATTCCCTGATATCCCTTGTATATTCCTTGTACAATATGCATTGAATATCCATTCTAGCCTACTGAACATCCCATAATAGTCTCCATTCTACTATTGGTCGAGACCTTGGTGCCAGGCTGCCATACCCCTCAGACCCAGTTCAAACGTACCGCTCCACATGTACGAACAAGTCCTAGTTCCGCGTAGGAATCTGACTACCGCACCACTAATGGGACTATTTGTTCATAGTGCGTATATATACTGCGCTACTAAAGTAGGACTTTCTTTTCAGTCCAGTTTCTTACCCTCCAATAGAGTCACAGACGTAAAGCCTCCCCGCGACGCCACGTGTGGGAGTAAGGCCAAGTTCGCCTACCATCGGTATTGAGACATCGTGTATATTAATATTTGAATAGTCATATTTGGCACTATATCGTCGAGTTGGACGTAGTCTATTAAGCTAATAATAGTCTGTTAATATATAGTGCTTCGTGCGGTGAGAATACTACCGTAGTCAGTACCCCATCGTTTCGGGCAGAGAACTGGCTGCTTATCCAGGGTGGTTGACCCCACGTGAAGCTGCACCCGAGGAGCCCCAGAGCCGACGAGCGAGTGGACCTGTATACTGGATTATTCTACCGACGACAGCCCGCCTTCCCAGGCACGGATTATGCTTTGTATACTTTGATTATTCCATGGATAAAGACCCCCGACACTGCCGTGTGTTGGAACCCCCCCCCCCCCTGGAGAGGACGCAAGGTGAGGAGACGCTCTGCAAGACGAGGTCGCTTCACGTCTCTCCCCCGTGGACCGGAGAGAGCCGGCCCACAAAGAGTCCACCTGCTTTCATCTGTGGTCCAAGGATCGCCGGCGCATTGAACGGCACTACAGTGGGTTCACCTGGGATACCCTTGGCCGGATGAGGCAGCCGGATTCTACCCCCCCCCCCCTCCTACTCCTGTCGGCTTACAAGCGACCGGATTAACCCCCCCTGGTGTGTCCAGTATATAATCATTAAAGTATCATTGCTGTTATTCCTTAAACTATTCCAGGTCGTATATGTACCACCTGCGCCTTCAGAGATTGGACATTCTCTATTGATATACCGACGAATACTCTTGCCATAAAAGTGCATACTAATTCCATTCATAAATGTGATTGATTTGATTAAGTGCTTGCTCTACACACCATCGCTGTGTAGAAATAAAGACCTATTTCTAATTCGTACATTTGTGTTGGATCCGTTTCATCTACGTGACAGTGTTCATCATAATATATTTATGCCGTGTACTGGGTGGCCGAATATTAAGTACAAAGGTAGTGGTAGTAAGTATCATATCTAGTAATACAGTCAGGGAATTGTACCCCTCAGTTACAATAATGATAATAAATAAGATACTATTTGTTTCATTAAATCGCGTTTTTACATACGTATAGTCATGACTCAACGAACCATGGCCGAATATAAATAAATAAATAAATAAATAAATAAATAAATAAATAAATAAATAAATAAATAAATAAATAAATAAATAAATAAATAAATAAATAAATAAATAAATAAATAAATAAATAAATAAATAAATAAATAAATAAATAAATAAATAAATAAATAAATAAATAAATAAATAAATACGAACTAACCCCTTGGTGCGTTAGAGGGACAAACAATGAAGGAGCACAATGAGCAAAGTTGAGAACTAAAAATAGTCTGTGAAGAGGAGTGTGAAGAAGGTGTCTGTTTCCAGTGTGGGTGTTGCATCACATGTCAGGTAGGACAGGACAGACACCATATGGTTACGCTCACTAGTGTGCGTCTGAAAACAACGTGCTTAAGTGTATACAGCATGTGTGTGTGTGAGAGCATCCGTGTGTATAGTATATGCACATGTTTGTGTGCACGCATGTGTGTGCGTGCATCTGTTTACTGTGTGTGTGCTCATTTCCTGCAAGCAGTGTGTGTGTATGCATGTACAGTATACCCCTCATATGTGTGTGTGGGTGGGAATCGCCAGAGACCTCACGATACGATACTAGCGCGATACTTGCGTCACGATACGATAGTATCGCGATACTAAATATATCGCAATACGCTGAGTATTGCAAAAAAAATTATAATAATAATATTTTCGATCAAATTTAATTTATTACCTTTTTTCAACTGCAAAGTAAAACGTTGTCAACATGTTTTATCTAATAAAATAAAGTTCAGTCTGTTCATCTCACTTCAATAATTTTTATTGCAGAACATGGTATTTTCTCAAGCAGACCAAAAGCAGATCAAACACTGTAATCTGTGTTGCATGTTGTGTGTGTGTGTGTGTGTGTGTGTGTGTGTGTGTGTGTGTGTGTGTGTGTGTGTGTGTGTGTGTGTGTGTGTGTGTGTGTGTGTGTGTGTGTGTGTGTGTGTGTGTGTGTGTGTGGACTACTGTACTATTACAGGTATTGAAATGAACAATGCAACTTTCTTATACAAAAAAATAAAATAAAATAAAAGATATTTTTTTTAATGAATAATTAAATATTGATACTTGGCGTCCCTGTATCGATACAGTATCGCCACGCAAAGTATCGCGATACTACTACTGTTTACTGTGGTTATGAAGTGTGTGTGTGTGTATGCATATTTCCTGTGTGCAGAATGTGTGTATATTTGTGTATTTCCTGTGTACACTGTATATGTGTATTTCTTGCATGTAGTGTTGTCATGCAGTGTGCATGTGCTTGCAGTGTGTGTGTGCAGTGTGTGTGCAGTGTGTGTGTGTGTGTGTGTGTGTGTGTGTGTGTGTGTGTGTGTGTGTGTGTGTGTGTGTGTGTGTGTGTGTGTGTGTGTGTGTGTGTGTGTGTGTATGCAGTGTGTGGGTGGTGGTCTCCTTTGCCATCTGCTGCTGCCTACATTGCTGGTCCAGATATGACACCATAGCAGAGACCACAGGTGGGCAATAATGCATTATATTTGATTAGAATTAGATTAGATTAAAATGTATTGCCATCATACAGCACTGCAAGTACAGTACAACACAATTAAGTTGGAGTGCAAGGTAACAGTAAAGTGATTCAATGGAATATATATAACAACGATACTGAGTAAATATGTTAATCTGATTATATAATCTGATACAGTATTATTATGTACAGAGATACAAGTATAAATATACTATGGTAGAGTAAGCCATACTAGCCATGCAGCGATATATCTAATAAGAGTAGGTTTGGGATATATACAGATATAGATATATACTATACAGTGTGTACACTGCACAGATTGGGTATGTATACAGCTATGTAAACAGGAATGTATGCAGATATATTCATACGGATATAGATAAATATATATATAATGGCATATACAGTGTTATTGTAGATGGCTATCATACAGTGTTATATGGATAGACTATAGGTTGAGGTAGGTAGTTATGATTACAGTGTAAGGCAGTTGTAGGCAGTGGAGGCGGTAGTTAGGTATAGATTCATTATAGGCAACAGAGTTCAGAATTTGTACGGTATGGGGAGTGTGTGTGAGAGAGAGAGAGAGATAGCGAGAGAGAGAGAGAGAGAGAGAGAGAGAGAGAGAGAGAGAGAGAGAGAGAGAGAGAGAGAGAGAGAGGGAGAGGGAGAGAGACAGAGATAACATACGGTTATTCTATAACCATAGAACCATACATATGAGTATAGCGAGCACTCTGCTCTAGTGGAACTATCCTTCTAATAATGAATAATTTTCTCCACATGCACACACCCATCCGCCTGGCCACACCCACATCCGCTCCTCTCCATAAGCGGGGTCGTGGCCACACCATCAGCTCCTTCCAAAGTCTTTCACCACCGAAGGCGAAGACCACGGGGCCCTCAGTGAGTCCGAGCAGAGTGCTCGCTATACTCATATCAAGTCAAGTCAAGAGTTTTAATTGTCACGGCATACAGGTATACAATGAAATGTATAACTATGGTTATAGAATAACCGTATGTTATATATCATATAGCTTACGCTCTGCTCTAGTGGAACACAGGAGCTGAGCAGAGCGGATGCTCGACAGATGTACCCGCTAAGCAGGGCCGCCTCAGGGGGTGTGCGAGCAGTGCGGTCGCACAGGGCCTCGCGGGAAGGGGGGCCTCGCAAAAAAAAAAAAAAAAAATAAAAAAATTATTAATTTTTTTATTATTTTTTTTATTATTTTTTTTAATTTTTTTTTTAATTTTTTTGCGAGGCCCCCCTTCCCGCGAGGCCCTTTTTCATCACAGACCTAAAATCTAGTTTTGCTTATATGCTTATATATTTCACATTAGACACGTTTGTAGAATGTGTCTGACTTGTTCCGGGCTCTGCGGCTCTGCAGATACACTATTGGAGGCAGCTCTGAGGCTTTGCAGCAGAATTGGTTTCAATGAGGGGAGGGGTTACAGGTAAGGTAGCGTCTGACTATTCCACGCGTGCAGCATTGGAGGTTATGCCAGCCACGGTGAAGAGGACATCGTTCGGCAGATGGACTGAAGATGAAAGTTGTTGCATGTTAGACAGTTCAGTCAGGCTAGCCATCCCGGCTAAAGACAGGGACAGCTAGTTAGCTTTAGCTACGTTATAATATTGAGTGCTAACGTGTGGTTCAGTCGGGATAGCCATGATGATGTCGGCTAGTGGCTAGCTTAGCTAACGGCTAACTAGCGTTAGCTAACCTATTCAGAGGAGCGAGGCGAGGCGAGTGGATGTCTTTTCAAAAGAAGGAGAAGAGAACTTGTGAGCAGATAAATCTGTTAGGCAGCAATACGCCGAAAGGTGTCCAGTCTGCCGGAAGAAGAAGAAGAAGAAGAAGAAATTACACCGTGGGCCAAGTCTCCTTCCAACTTTACCATTGGCGCCGGCCGCGCCGCATTCATTGATACTGCGTTATGGTGAGTCAACCTATGATTATATACCCGCCGTGGACCTGTCCTGACCTATCTATCTTTCTCTCTCTCTGGAGCCAAACTGGTCGACTAGCTAATATATAGTACTACTAGTAGCTAACTGTGTGTGCCTGGTGAGAGCACCTGGCTGTATGTAGACAGTAGCCGCATAGCTTGTTAGCTGTTAGCTAACGCAGAAGCAAGCTATGCGGCTACTACATACAGCCAGGTACCTGATTGAGCTAACTGTTAGCCAGTTAGCTGTTTAGCGTCAGCTGGGAACGTTCGTTTGATGCTATCAGTTAGCCTTGAGAATAGCAGGCCCTGGCACTCTGACTACGACATCATCTTTGACAGAAGATGTAGTCGGGCCTGCACCATGACAAGGCTCTGGCCATAGCTTTGTCCCGACAGCGAGAGGCCTTTCGTCAACGTGGAGACCTGTGTTGCGGCCTTTCGCCCTGCGTTCCTCGTGCAGGTAACGTAAGATTAATGAAAATGTCATGACATTACCCCACTCTTCCTTCCTTCCCCTCCCGAATGTTTTGTTAATAACGATGTTTTTTTCCAGGCAAAACATATGCTACTTCACAACATTTGGAGATACGACATGTGCTGTGTGTGAATGGTCGTTTGTGTAGCTTGGGTAGCGTTGGGCCGTTGGCCAAAGCTGTGTGTCACGTGGCCTGGTGTCACAGTACCTGGCTAGCCTATTTAGCTGATGTCGGCCATTGGCTCCTTGCTGCTTTGGTTTCTCTGTTGACCCTCTTCTTGTTGGATTTAAGTGTTGATCTTTGTCCTTTTGAATCTCTCATACATGCTATAGTCTCTCTCTAACACACACACACATGACAAACACACATGTTCTCTCTCTCTCTCTCTCTCTTTCTAACACACACAGTCTGCCTATGGCGGCCTTTCTCGATGGCTAGGCTGTGCTCAAGGATCTTCAGTCACAGTGCTCAGGTATTCTGCCACTGTGTACTCTCTGTTTAGGGCCAAATAGCATTTCAATTTCTTTCCAATGTGTCTCTCTCTCTCTCTCTCTCTCTGTACACTGTATATTGACTGTAGAACGGGAGCTCTCTCTCGCTCTCTCTTTTGCTATATGTTGACTGTATCATGCCCCGCCTCGGGCAGCGCTATTATTTAAGAATATGTTGACTGTATAAAAAAAATAAAAAATAATAATAATAATATTATATATAATAATATATATAATTTTTTTTCTTTTTTTTACCTTTGGGGGGGGGGGGGGGCTCGCGTTAAATCTCGCACAGGGCCTCGCATTTCTCCCAGGCGGCCCTGCCGCTAAGGCCCCCCACAACCATCAGAACCGGGGAGGACCCGAGCCCCCTGGACCACCCTAGAGGAGGATGGGAGGGAATCGGATCCGACTGTGCGAAGAGGGTTTAGCACCTCAAAACGCACAGGGTGAGCAGACCGTGGGACTTACCTTCACACAGAAGGACCCGCGACCACTCAGGCGCGCATCCCTCATGCCACCAGGGAACGGACGGGAAGCAAAACACCCTCGTCACAGTCCCCAACATCACGGGGTCGAAGGTCAAGAACCCAACCTCGTGGCAAGGCCGTGGCAGCGGAGCGCGGAGGAGGACCCAGCCCTAGGAACAACCTGAGGGCCAGGACCCCCGAAAAAGGGGGCCCGGTGAGGTCAACGATGCCGTAGCATCGGGACCCCACCAGACAGTCACTGGTGACACCACCCCCCACATCACCAGCGTATCGGACACGGCCCAAATCAAGAGTAGGCCCTTCCCCCCTTGGCACGCCGCTCTGAAGCACTCTAGCTTACTGCACCTGATATTCCCAGGGGTCTCCCATCCAAGAACTAACCAGGGCCGAACCTGCTTAGTTTCCGAGATCTGACGAGATCGGTCGTGTCCAGGTCGGCATGGCCGTAAGCCCCAAGAGGCTACCCCCCCACAATACTGTGGGGCCAGACGGCGCGCCGGGGAGACAACCCCCAAGGGGGTCGATCCCTCAATCCAGGCAACAGGCCAGAACTGTTGAACATTACTGTGAGAACATTACCCGGCGGAAGGGGTGTTCAGTATGCTGTGCACCATGTCATGACCTCCACAAACCCTCCAGCGGGGTCGAGGTTCAAAGGAGAGGCCGACACAATTGGCAAACATCATGAAAGATGCGGGGGAATACTCTCGGGCAGACAGGGTCAAGCCCGGCCTAAACCCGAGAGTCGACTCTGCTACCAACACACCGGAGAACCAACCACCTCCCTATGTTTAGTTTAACAGGAGGCGGTTGTTCCCTTAACCCACCAAGAAAACTTTAGAAACATAACTGCGCGTATACACAGGCTATACAAGCAGTACAAGTGTTTCAGTTTTCAAAAGGTTAACCCAGGCCAACAGGTCGACGAGAATGAGTCCGGACCTGGGCCCGGCGGACCGGGACCTACACAGGGATGCCTAGAGGGGTTGACAGCAACCACCCCGACAGCCCCCTCCCATCCCCGCCCAGCAGCGGGAGGGAGGGGTGAAACAAATGGAGAAGGACCAGGCCCCCTAACACAGCGCAAGGTACAACACAGTATGGACCAAGCACGCCACTGTTATGGGCAACTCATAGTGGCATACATATGACACACACACATCCACGACATCAATCCCTGCGAAGCCCGGACCGACCCGGCATTTCCCCCCCGGAAAAGCACAAAGTCCTTCGGGGTACCAGAACAGCAGATCTGCGCCCCTGCGGACAAAGGGTTAACTGACCTGGTCCAGCGTGACCAGAACCAGTCTCGCGTCCTAGTCACGCCGCCATCCCCAGTCCTAAGAGGGGGGTGGGTACGCATCACAGATCTCAAACATCACAGAGGGCGCCACCAAGATGGACAGTACGTGAAAGCGCTGCTCCTGGTGGCCCACCTCATGGGCGTGAGACCAGTGGCGGCTCGCCACTAGGGGCGCTCGGGCGCCGACCCCCCTGGTTAACCCTGGTTAAAAGAGAGATGAACAAGAAATATTTTGTTTTTTGTTTTATAGCCCTATAAATAATATAAACATGTTTAAAATGAATAATATTTACTCATTTTAAGTATGTTTGTGTTTCCAATGCACAATATAACGTTAATAATATCAAATATAAATAATCGTTTTCCTGAACAGGAAGTGACTCACGTTCCGTTACCGTAGCCTCATTTCTCCTAGCCTTATTTCTCTCGTCTCGGGCTAGACGCAATAGCGCTCTGAGTGCGCATGCACGCCGTGCACTGTTTCATCGCTGTATCCGACGACATTTTTTTCCGTAGCCGCATTTCGCGGAGACGCTCTCTCTGATTGGCCAACGCCAGTTTCTGTTGTAGCTGACTTGTGTTGTTGTGATGCAGCTATTTGCAGTGATGGGCAAGCTACTTGGAAAATGTAGCAAGCTACACTACAAGTTACTCTCGATTAAATATAGCTCAACTACAATGGAAGCTATCCCCAGAGAAATGTAGCAAGCTACACTACAAGAACACGTCAAAAATAGCTAGCTACATCGGCACTATTTTTTTTTTTTTTTTTTTACTTCGTGACCAAGTTTCCACCAAACAAATAGGCAGGAAAAAAAATTCTCAGTTTGATTATTTATTATAAAACTGAAACAAGCCCTCGGTCTGGCTTTTTGTGTCATCCTTTTAACATGAACTTGTATTACACACTTCTTCAATATCTGAATTGTTTTACTTTATTTTACTAGTATTATGCTACCATGTATATACTACTACCAACTATGCTAATATGTCTATACTACTACAGTATGTACTCAGAGTATAACACTCAAGCTTGACACTGACAAACAATACTACTTATCCTTGGCCGCTAGATATGTACCACTACTGACTTGTTGTACACAATTTGTAAGTTGCTTTGAATGAAAGTGTCAGCTAAATGACCAAATGTATTTAAATATGTAACTCACAAAACATTCCATGGCCCCAAAATCATGTGGGGACCGCCCCTGGGGGTCCTGTCCCACAGGTTGAGAACCACTGCTTTTCCCTCTTTTTTCTTTTCTCCACCCCAATAATATTGTTCATTTTCTGCCTACAGTGAAACATCATGATAGCAGCTATCTTAGTTAAAGCTGTTGACAAAGTGTACTGACTTGTGTGCTGTTTGGGAACAATTGATTTTCATCAGCTCACCTGAATGACGTGTCTTCAAGTTAGTGCTGGCGTTTTTTCAGTCAAACTCATAAATGTGTCCCAGATAGGGCCATGGAGAGTCATTGTTGTTATTGACATCATCATCTTCATCAATGCCATCGAACCCCTCTGCCATTTCGCGCAGATTGGTTCTTGTTCATGTAATCCGTTAAATTGCATTCATTCAATACGTCTGTGTTTTGATTTTCACGTCCTGCTTTGCGGCTGGAGTCCCGCCCTATCCTGCCTCTGATTGGCCTACCCATAACGTTTTGGCCTACCATACCCAATCGTGAGTCATCACTCATATCTAAACAAACCAACCAATCATAGTGGGTTTTTTACGGGGTGTTTTTTTTCTCCTCGCAGATATTCTAGTCTACACTGTTTCTCTCGAAAGTAGCGTGTAACGCTTCTCATCGCTACGTTACTACTTCGTTCTATAAATAGCTCCGCTACAGAGACCGCTACCCTGGTTAAAAAGTAGCGAGCTACCAGCACGCTACTGAGAATTGTAGTTAAGCTATGTAGCTTCGCTACTTGTAGCAAGCTACTGCCCATCACTGGCTATTTGTCTTAGAGCGTGACGGCAAGTTCTTTCGACGGTTAAGCTTAGGCACTCTTTCAAAGTTGGTTAAGGTTAGAGTTTGTCTTAGAGCATGGCGATAGGAACGCCAGGTAGTATAGCTATATATGGATGCAGTGTGGACATGCATGGACAATGGACATCAACACAGTCTGAACAGTGGAGTGGATATACTTTATCAATGCTAACAAGCTAATAGCTGGATGCAGTCTCGACCACGTAAACAGTGAGTTAATTCGGGCTCTCTCTCTCTCTCTCTCTCTCTCTCTCTCTCTCTCTCTCTCTCTCTCTCTCTCTCTCGCTCTCTCTCTCTCTCTCGCTCTCGCTCTCTCTCTCGCTTTCTCTTAACAATATGCAAAATATGTGTACAGCCCTGTACTCATACTGAAGTTATTCTTGGTATATAATACTACACATACACTAGGTCTGATTGTGTAACAAATCGATTCCACATTGCGCTGTGTGTGAGAGAGAGAAAGAGAGAGAAGGAGAGATAGAGGGGGATACTAATTAATTCCGCCCCCCCCCCCGTGAAGAATTCACGAGCCGCTACTGCGTGAGACCCCTCCGCCAATGTATTGATCTACTCCGTCATCTCCCCCGGAGATGCACGTGAGTCATCGAGTCTAACCTAGTGCACTGGCGAGATAAAAAATCTCCTTCCCAGTCGCCCGCATACAAAACGCAGTTTCTATGAATTGGGTAACCAAGGCGCGCCGGCCCATAACGTGGTTCCACATTGGAAGCACCCAGGGCCAGCACTATATGCACGTCAAGAACCCGAAACACATCAATGGTGAATTCTAATAAGAACACCAGACAACGTTCCCTCCATGCTGTCTGGGACAAGCAGCAGGAAGCCGGTCAATAAGATATGACGCATCTGAGGGCAACCGCGTCAATTCTGCTCCTCACATAAGAGGGGAGACAGAAGTTCCCCCAGAGAGACCTCTACGTGAGTAACAATTGAAAAAGATACATGCAATAATATTTGGGCCAAGTGAGCAGAGCAGAAAACTAACCGTTTTCGAATGCATCGCATCATCCAACTTTGACAAAGACAGCGGTCTGCAGCACAGAGCCTGTAACCTCACGGATGTCTCCTGGCCAATAGAAAAACGTACCTTTAAATGCCAGCATTCATCTGGCCACACCCCCATCCGCTTACCTACATAAGCAGGGGTGGTGCCACACACTCATCTCCTTCCCAACAAATTTCACCACAATGAAAAATCAAGGGCCGCAGCGGCGCCTAGACGCTGAGCGTCCACTAGTGTTAACAGAACTTGGTTATAGTCATAACCTAACGTTCTGTATCACACTAGCTCCCGCTCAGCGTCTCATTGCATAATAGGAGCTGAGCGGGAGCTAGAAGCTCGACAAATGTACCCCGCTGAGGCCCCCCACAACCATCAGATCAGGGAGGACCGAGCCCCCCCGACCCCCCCTAATGGAGGGCACCCCCCCTATTGGGGGCTTCACGGGAGGGCGACGGACCCGACCGTGCGAAGAGGCACTCAAGCAACTCAACGCACAGGGTGAGCAGACCGTGGCTTGACCCCACGACTACACACACGCACAACCCACATGCCACCCGGGAACGAACGGAGGGAACAACCTCGTTACTGCCCCCAGAATCACGGGGTCAAGGGCAAACCCAACCCCGTGGCAAGGCCGTAGCAGCGGAGCGCGAAGGAAGACCCAGACCCACCAAAGGGACTGGAACGGGGGCCCGGAGAAGTCCATGATGCCAGCATCAAGACCCCACCAGGTGGGCACTTAGTGACCCCGCCCCCCACATCGCCAGCGTATTCGGACAAAGGCCCCTCAGCCGAGCGGGCCCTGTCCCCCCAATAGTACACCGCCTGGCACACTGACCCTGCAGAACAGGCAGTCAGCATGGCCGTAAGCACACAAAAAAGGTTAACCAACGGAAGCAGGCAGCGCACCGGGGAAAAACCAGGCAACAGGCGGTTAACCCTAGCCTGGAGACTGCGGACGAGACAGGCGCCAGAGGGGACAGCAGAACACAGCCGCCCCGGCGGAAGGGCCGTAAGCTGGCGGTGTTGCATGACCAAGCCTCCATTTAAAAAAAACCCACCCAGAGGGGTTGAGGCAGAGAAGGCTGACACAATTGGCAGACGTCATGAACGTGCAGGGGCACCCTCAACCGGTGAACCCGGGAGTTGACACTGCTCCAACACACCAGGGAATCAACCACCTTGGTGTTACCCAATGCGGTGGTTGTTCCTATAACCCCTCAAGAAAAAAACTCCAAAACACACCTGCGGGTATACACCGGCTATACCGCAGTACAAGTGTTTCAGTTTTTCAAAAAAGGGTTAACCCAGGCCTACGGGACGACGAAACATTACTTCGGACCGGGCCCGGCGATACGGGAAGCACAGGGTCACCAGAGGAGGTCAAAGACCACCCCAACAGGCCCCTCTTCGCCATGCGTGAGAGAGGAGCGAAAAAGAATTGAGAACCAGCCCCAAGCACACCGTACTTGGTATTCCCAGGCGGTCTCCCAACCAAGTACTAACCAGGACCAACCTGTGTAGCGGCCGAGATCTGACGAGATCGAGCGTTTACAGGTTGGCATGGCCGTAAGCCATTACGACAGTGCTGAGTAAAAAACGTACCCAACCACGGTCTCCATAGTGCTTAACCCTGTGACACCCGGACCGACCTGGCATTTTTCCCCCTGAAAAAAGCCCAAGTCCCTCAGGGTACCAGAACAGCAGATCTGCATCCCCGGCGGACAACGGGTTCAACTGATCCAGACCAGCGTG
The DNA here is from genome assembly GCF_963971535.1 of Notolepis coatsorum. NCBI lineage: Eukaryota > Metazoa > Chordata > Actinopteri > Aulopiformes > Paralepididae > Notolepis > Notolepis coatsorum. The sequence continues at coordinate 75,321,460 of NC_140176.1, read as the reverse complement.
ACCAGAACCAGTCCCGTGCCCTAACCACGCCGACATGCCTACTCCAGGAGAAGGGGCAGATATGCGTGTTGATCTTAAACATGAAACGAAGGCGCCACCCAGACGTGCGGGCGAACCGCGCCCGGTGGCCCACCCCCAGGGCTTGAGACCCCTCTACATATGTTCAGATCCATTCCGTCATCATCCCCCAGATATGAACAAGAATCCGTCGATAACCAAAACCAGGTTGTCGGATTTGGTCGTCGGAAGAGGAAAAACCTACATCCCAGTTGCTTTATAAAAACGCCGTTTTAACCTCAAGCAACCAAGGCGTGCCAGTCAGTCGCCTGTTTACAGAACACCCCGAGCTAGCACTATACGTGCGTCGGGACACACCCACATCAATGAACAGGCTATTTAGAGCTGTCATTGAATCCCCAAGGCGCCCAGGGGAACGACAAGAGGGGTGTGATACTTCCTAACTCCAACTCTTTTTAGTAGAAAAGAAGGAAGCACCAACAGTATGTATCCCAGTCTACACAGCCGGGGGTAAAAATCGTTCACATTTTTACATCCCACCACCCTCGCATAGGAAGGAGACGGGAATCCCCAGAGAGACTTCCCACGCGAGCTGTACAGATTGAAAAGAATATATTGCACCTTGAGCCATGTAAAAAATTGGTTTTAGGGCTCTCCGGGGAGGAGGCACTGAACCCATACACACTCAATAATCGAATTGAATCGAATACATACACAATAGAGTAGGACTCCTTCTAGAGGGTCCACTCACCTTGACAATCTGAGGAGGAGGCTCTGTACTCTGAAGGAGGCTCCCTCCTCACGGAAGGAGTCCCAACTCACAGAAGGCCCGAATAGGAGCTTGGTGAGGAGGAGCCCTGACCACCCCCCGTTTTAAACAGATCCATCACATGGACCTGAACAGCACACGGAAGTCCTACCAACAGAGACGCGCATGGTGACGTACTCTATGGCGGGGGAATTTCTGCGGTGCACACGCCCAATATTCCAGGGCGTGGGACCAGGAAACCCCCCCCCCACCCTGAAACGTGCCGAACCGCAACGTGACAGGAACCTTGAAGGACAGGTGGGTTTACCCCTGACCAACAGAAAAAAGGGGGAGGAAAGGTTACCAGTTCACCCCTTTACGACCCCACACCCATGATACGATGTAATGACAAAAAGAGAGTATGACACAGTCATAGTCAGCTCCATGAAGCGTCTGACAGCTTCACACAGCGCATGAGCTAACCTGCTATCTGATTTTTACTAAGGAAAAAACACAGAATAGAGAGGGCTCTCCAAGAGCCCCGGTACCAAACTTACACATGTGCTTCTGTGGCCAGTCCAACCCAGTTGTAGGTCACATGACACACACAACCCATCATCACCTACAAAAAATGGCAAACACACTCTACAGAGGAACGCCGTTTTCCATAATGAGAGAATACATAATTCTCGATTAGTATCGGCCACAGGCCTTGCTAAGCACACACGAAAGCGACCAAACAATCTTTTCTTTTAGGAAAATAAAGTTTCTCCAGCTGTTTTAGCACAACCTCAGCAATCAAGCTAAGGGTTACATCGTATCCCTACCACACAGTGACACAATGTAGTGCAACAACATGTCTGAGAGGAGGATGAAGAAGTCCCCAGGGAACCGGGGGGAAACACAATCCTCCTACTTTACACTTAATACGGCCAGTTAAAACAGGAAAACCTGTTAATATGTGAACACACTGTTCATTGTCATTACAGGCTGAGAAAAGAATCATTCTTTACTCATTTGTCACTAAGTGTTACAAAGGATCAGATTAAACCGAATATATATATTTATTGATTGATATATATTGCATAGTATTTGTATATCGTTTTGATATCCCTTGTATATTCCTTGTACATATACACGGAATATCCCTTTAGCCTAGTACAGACCATAATATTTCATTCTCCTATTGGACAGCGGTCCACAGGCGCCAGGGCCATGCCTCCAGAGTCAGGTTCAAAGCCACCGTCAAGACATGTCTGTACATGCCCGGCCTTGCCCAAGAATACGAGACAGAAATGAGGTTGGCACTAGATTGTTCGCCGTGCATATAAATATGGCGCAGGTGAATACAGAAGTCTTAGGAACTAAAGTTGAAGCCTCACCCACGATACTCCGTGCGGTGAAGTATGGCCTGTTTGGCCCCAAATAGAGCATTGAGACCGCGTGCGAATTAATAACTGAAGTGTCAGAGTTTGGCGCTATACCGTCGAGTGCGACATATTTCTATTAAGTCAGTAATAGTCTATTTGTGTATAGTGTATCGTGCGGCTAAAGTTCTACAGTGACCAGCATCACCAACGCTTCCTCGTACCAGCTAGAGTGCTTATCCAGGCTGGGCTGCTTTCATGGCGCTTTCACCCGAGGAGACCTAGACGAGGATCGTGTGGACATGTACACTGGATTAATCTACCCGACGACTGCATAGCCATTTACGGCTGGATTATATTTGTTTTGGTCCTGTGATTTATGGAGCGGAGAATCGCCGACGCCTACACGTGTGTGGGATTTACCCTGTGAGGAGCCACGTCGAGTCTGCGCCTCAGAGAGCCTGAGGCAGGCTAGCTTTCTTCACTGTGGAGCTACAGTCTACGGAGAACAGCTGTATTCGTCTGTGGATCAAGAGACTATTGCACCGTCTCCTGTACTTGGAGTCTCCTTAGTCATCGTTGACCAGACTCTCTACTACCGACAGATCCTCTACCCCTGCTGGCTTACAACCGGGGGGACCCTTCAGTATCTCCCGCTATACATTACCAGTGCACCATAGATATAATTCCCTAAGATTCAGGTCGTATAATTACCTCCTGCGTAACCAGAGAATGGACATTCATTATTGATTTGCCTATGCACATTCCTTTGCCTTACAAGTGCATTCAAAGTATAATAGAGAAGTATATTATGTACCTTTTGCTGCAATAAATACTTAATTATAACTTTGTGTGGAACCGATTTATTGTGGGAAGTGTTCATCATATTTATATATCATGTACTGTATGGCCAGTAATTAAAGTACATAAAGCGGTAGTGGTTTAATGATACCATACTTATCAATACAGTCAGGGAATTGTACCCCTCAGTTACACTAAGCATAGCTTTATAGGTTAGTTAACCCCCTTAGTTGTGAGTACACGGTACATATAAACACACATGATGTTTCTCAACACAACAAACCAGATAATTTTCACATCTGTAACAACAACCCGATTTGCATGGAGAAGCTAAATACCAGTGACAAGACAATTCACACACAACTCGCGTCGTATCCTAAATGTAGTGCAGCAACACTCGTTTTGGAAAACATCGTTATTTACAAAACATTTAGAAGGGAAAGCCAGAAGAAGTGTACAAGGTCTGGCCAAACCTTGCCTACCCGGAGCGTAGATCAAGCGACGTGCAGTCTCAAGGCACCGTAGTAAACACAGCCGTCCCGTGTTGTCGATCTGGGCAGCGTCGCCGCTCCACCCCGTCGCTACGGTCCCTCTTGTTGACGCAGTCCTTGCCGTCCTGGCCCAGGGCAGGTTCGACGAACATCCTCTGTCAAAGATGACGTCGTAGTCAAGAGTGTTTAAAACATGTTATAATCAAAGCACGTTCAACAGAGTAGAATTAAGCTAACGGCCGATCTAACCGTCGGTCGCTACCGCCCCTGCCCGCGAGACGCCGAGCGAACGTTGCACGCAACCAGAGGGGAGACTTCGAATCCCCCCCGCCTCTCCCTGTGAGGGAGAGGGGAGTTGGGAACCGCGGCGGCGCGCGAGGGGCCGGAGCCACCCCGCGCTGGGCCTCGGCCGATAGCAGCAAGCTAACGTTTCCTAGCCTAGCCAGGTAGGCCACCTAGTGATCACAGTAGGCTAGCGCCGCAGCTAACAGCTGACTGGCTAACAGAAGGCCACCACTAGCACGTAAGCTAAGCAGCTATCACCTGAACTTGTACACAATGATATAACACTCACCCAGACAGGCCGCCGTTCTGAAACCCTCCTCACTTTTTAAGAGAAAAGAGAAACAAGATGTTAACACAGTTTTACAATGGTGATTTTACCAACACCCGACGGAGCCAGCACAATACCCAACTGGCCTGTGTAGCTGACTTGAACACAGATCTTCCGCTAATGAACATCTATGCCCATATCTCCTCGTGAGGGAATACTCTCATTTGGATATGAAAGATGGGGCCTAACACGGTGACAGAGAGACATCCACTCGTCCAGAAAACACAGGGATCACCAGTGTTAATGGTCGTGGCCCACTAGTTAAACTATAATGGGCTTCAGATCAAGGTCTTCCGCTGCTGCCTAAGAGGCTGAACAAAAGACCTTAATCTGGGGCCGGTGTTCGTAAACATTGTCAGTTAGCCCCCATAGCACTAACAGACAAGTGGAGCCGCAAGCAAAACAGTACTCACCAACCTGAAACCCACCGCTTCTCACAACAGCGGCGCGTCCTACAGTTCAGCTGTGTCCTGAAAGGTTTCACCCCAACCAACACAGCAAGGAACTGCAGTTGAGAGGCATGCAGCGGCGTGCTCCCAATACGAAAACCGGTGGAGGATTTTAGAATGATCACCATCTTCCAGACACTCCAGTGACGAAGACAATATCGCCGTATTTTCTCGAAAATAGTGAGAGAGAAAATAAAGATATGATGTCAACGTATCTCCTTGTTCTTCCTTTCCTCGTAAACATTGCTCTTCCAGCCAATATTTTTCTCCACGTCAAGTGGGCATATGAGCAACACGTTGCTTGTGATGAAATTTGAGAAGGAGATGAGTGTGTGGCACCACCCCTGCTTATGTAGGTAAGCGGATGGGGGTGTGGCCAGATGAATGCTGGCATTTAAAGGTACATTTTTGAAATTTATTCAGTGTATATATGCTGAAGCGAGATATATGCAATGAGACGCTGAGCGGGAGCTAGTGTGATACAGAACAGCCTGAAATCTTGAGGCTGAAAAATGATGGTTTTGAGTACTTGATTAGAAATATAAAACAATGCATTTTTTTGAAAAAAACCTTACAAATGTCTTCAATAGACTAACAGGAATTGTGTAAGAGGGAGCTCCACAAATCATGTTAAACCCAGATTTGGCTCAAACAAGGGACTAAACACGTTTCGCAATTATGCCACATCAATGTGGAACGCCCTACCCACAGCTGTAAAGGAATGTGAATCACTACCCACCTTCAAAACCGCTCTCAAATAGCATATACAGGAGGCTGCTATTCAAAACTGGCCCCTGTAAATGTCCAAACCCAACCCCCACCAATGTACAGCCCCCCCCCCCACCTACCCATACAAGACAAAAGTCTTTCTCTGGTCTGCATCCCCTTAACAATTGTGTGTATTGAACCGTACTGTATTGTACCCATTCTGCAATCTGTTAATACAATTTTCAATCAATTGTTGGAAAGTTGAATTTGCCACCTTTCGATCGTCACCCCACTCAACCTTGCGTGCTTCCAGTCTCGAGTTACAAGATGAAACATCCAACGAGCATCATTTGACAAGCCATTCGGACAAGTGACCACGTCCGGTTTGGTCGGTTGATTGACCACCTTTGTAGTCAATGAAATTCTGGAGTCAACGCTATCCCAGGCGGGGGCTGATCGCAACGAGAAAGGGGTAGAAGAAGCTAGGGAAGTCCTTTGTTTTGACTAGAGCCTCGGAATAAATGGAAGCGGATATTTGGATAATCATGCCGAATTAATGCCGGTACACACATTACAAAAACCTATGTAAAACACACATTTTCCGTGGGATTGTTATACACTTTGGATCTGTACTACAAGACTTCAGGCTATGGAACCGTTATGTTTTCCAGCTCCTACCTCTCAGCTGGAACTTAAAATCTGGCAACAAGTAAACAGAAATGTGAGTACACAAAATGTATACATCAGTGTGTTCAAACCTCTGTTACTCTACTTCATTAGCACTCTTGTGAATGTTCATGTTTTCTTTCAAAAGAGACCAGACTCATGCATGTGCTATAAGTATAAAGTATAATAAATAGCTAATTACTTTGGGTATGCAATCGTCAGGCGTGTTGTGCAAAACTAGACAACATTTTGTCCGATGCATAATGTGGTTAATTCGATTTTTTCAAGATGAAAGATGACATCATTGTTGATTTGTAATCCATCCAAACTGTGCGCATATGAAAATCCAAAGTCAAAAGTGGGATCTCTCTCACTCTAAAAGCGCTGATGCGTCTTATTCACTTATGTGACTTATGTATTATGTATATGTCTTCTTCACTGATGAAATAGTTCATGGAGGCAGGTATAATTCTCAACCCTACTGGGAGATTTCAGAGTAAATCATCTGCGCTCAATGGAGTGTGAGAGGAGCCCCAACTTTCCACTGTCAAAAATACAACCTTGAATCACTTGAGAAAAACGGCTATCCTACAACCGCACAACAACAAGTTGTTTAAAGAGACTGTCCTTCATTCATTTGACAATTATTTGATCCAGCATGTAGTAGCTTAGTTATCAAACGTCTTGTGCTGCAGGGGGAAAAGCTGCTGGTTTACAGGCACCACGCTTTCAAACCAGAAATGTTTGACCTGCTAGATCTCTATGCAGTCTGTGTCTTCTGTTCAACATAATGAACAATGCGGTTTTGTGTGTGTGCATGGCTTGTATGTCTGATTCGAAAGCCCCATGAGGTGTGTTATTTGGTTACTTTTGAAATAAGTAATGAGTAACAAGGAATTGGAGTAAGGATCCCAAAGCTGGCAGAGACACAAAGAGGTTCACTCGTATACCGGCCTGTGCCACAGCCCCATCGTCTTAGGGTGAAGAGGACAACAGACAGCGGACAGTGGCCCTAGCAGCCTGATCCTGTACCACACCACTCCACCTCCAGCCGAGCACAGACCGCAGATGCGACAGATGGTTAGTGGGGAAAAGGGACGTCCGTGTAGCTCAAACAGTGGGACTGCCAGCCGCTGAAGAAGAAACAGGGACAATCACGATCACGGCCCGACTTCTTTCTGCCGCCAGGGTTCTCCCTGGGGTGAAACATGCAAGCGTTTTTCCCTGTGCTTACGCAATTTTTTTTTGAAGAGTGCAGTGATCCTACAAGGATATTCGACTGGGTCCTCAGGTGTCGACTTAGCGTACAACACAGAGCTTCTGACATACAGAACACGGCACAATGTACAGGACCTCATGGGGATCATCCCTATGTTCCCCGGGTCCTATGTTCCCCGGGTTCTATGTTCCCCGGGTTCTATGTTCCCCGCTTTGATTGATTAATAGATTGAACATTTTATTAATTTTTATAATTTTTATTAATTATTAATGTCTGCCTTGTTTCGAACGGTTAAGCTTAGGCCCTCTTTCGAACTGGTTATGGTTAGAGTTTGGAATCAGGGCTGGTGGTCTAAAATTTTCAATCAATCAATCAAAGCGGGGAACATAGAACCCGGGGAACATAGAACCCGGGGAACATAGGCCCCGAAAACATACAGTTTAGTCATACAGTCAGAGCAGTGGAAAATGTGTAGTTTAGACATGAATAAAAGTTTCACCGCCAACATCCACAATTCTGTACACAATGAGTGTACAAAATCATTAGTGTAACCGAGTGGATTTCAAACTGGGATCATAGGATCCATAGACGGCCACACTAACCAGCTGAGCTAAAGAGTCAGACCCGTTAGCAGGTGCTGGTTGACTGCGACCGACTTGTTAGTCGTTAGTCGTGCTTCCCCCGAGAATGCATCCATGCGCTTTCTTTCATCCATGTGCGCACTTTCCTGGGGTTAAGGCACTGAGATCCCACCCCCATTGCTACGTGAAGCTGGATACAGATTCACAGGGCAGTGAGATCCCACCGCTACCACCAATGTAACCGAGTGGATTTGAACCGGCTGGGACCATAGGATCCACAGGTGGCAGCAAGAACCAGCTGAGACCCGTTAGCAGGTGCTGGTTGACTGGGACCGACTCGTTAACCACATATGCATTGGGCAAAATGGGGCTCGTTTTGCATAACACGCCTGACGATTGCATACCCAAAGTCATTTGTGACTTACCGGTATTATACTTATAGCACATGCATGTGTCTGGTCTCTTTTGAAAGGAAACATTCTGATCGATCTTCCACAACAAAGAAGAGTGCTAATGAAATAGAGTTACAGGTTTGAACACACTGAAGTAAACGTTTTGGGTACTCACATTTCTGTTTACTTGTTGCCAGATGCCTGTTTTAAAATTCCAGCTGAGAGGTAGGAGTCTTATCTACAGTACAGGTCCAAAGTTTATAACAATCCCACAGAAAATGTGTTTTACAAAGGTTTACTATAAAAGCTAACCGTTACCTATAATAGTAAAATGTCTTTGTTTCATGTTTCATGTCATGCTGTTCTGAGACTGTTTTTCCTCATTGCGTGGAGGCAGGGTTACATTTACATGTGAATGAAGGCGAGTGCCTCGGAGTTTTGACCGACGCCCATAAACACATTAGCACATAGGCTTTGTATTTAAAAAAAAAAATTCTTTCTCTTCACGATGCACGCACATGGATCTAATGAACGAGTAGCCTACATATTGTACTTTGTTAATCGTGTCGATGACTCTGCATCGGAGAGTTCCTCAAATGATGAAGACTCCGATGGAGAAGGTTTTCGATCCGATAAACAGCTGTTCTGAAGTGGAGGAGGACGACTCTGTTAACACTTTGAATGCCCAACCCGAGATATTTCGGGTTATCAGCCCATCACGAGAATATTCGTTTTTTCTCTTTTTTTTTTATTATTAGCGATCTGAATTCATATTTCATCAACCGAGTCTACCGTTGGTAAATCAGCCACCCCAGGCGCTCAGATGTGAAAAAAGCGCCCCCTATCGTCTCCCAGATGGTAATTCACCCTTTTGGATTGAACTCAATGAAAATGCATGAGAAAAAAAACCCGGAATCCACATTTGACTTCTCACGCATGTAACCGGAGCCGATCAGCTTCATGCTGGACCCTCAGCACAGCGTGGTTACTGTGTTTTACAGTATACGCGTGGGATCAATAAAAGGATCGATTTTCGGAATGGCAATCAGGAATTTGGAATAATCCATTTGGATACCATCTGATCTCAGGTAAGGAATCTATTTGACCAGTCTTAGGATAATCAGACCCGTTTTCACGGAGATATAAGCTTTCCCCCTATAATGTGATATGGCTGTTTGACTGTAAGAGCGATCAGGAACTGAGAGAATCGATTTTCAGCGCACGGCACCAGCGTGCACACGTACACATATACTATCGATAATCTAGCGTTTATTTGAAAACGATTCATAAATAGGCAGAAAAATGACAACGTTCTAGAATATTACAGTACAGGGCGATTATCATGGAATCCTTGTTTTCCCCGTGAAAACGAGGGCTTTTCAAAATGCTATAAAACGGAAATGAACCGATAAAAAAACAATCCGCTTCGACAATGTTAACTGGAAATGGATCATTGATAATGCGACGGGCAGATTAGACACATAGCCATAATTTAAAACATAGATTAGGCGATATTAGCGTTAACATTGAAGCGGATGGTGGGCATTCAAGCACTAAATGTGCGCCCCCTGCTGGGCACTGAAAGTGTTAACGGCCGTTGCACCGGACTATTCAACGGAATCAACCATGAGATCGGTCGAAGATATGGCTTTGGATTGTCTGTCGTGCAACGTTCTGCTTTCTTTATGGGTAATTTGTTGACCGAATGCGGGCCATCACGCACGCTCGTACACATCGCGGCACTTTGCGCTCGTCTGCCGGCTCCGGGCTGTGTTTCTCCCGATCATTCAATACATTGTTGGAAAGTTCAACTTCCCACTGTTCGATCGACACCCCTCTCAACTTATTGCGTGCTTTCAGTCACAGTTACAAGACGAAGCGGGGGCTGATCGCAACGAGAATAATTATTAATTAATTAATCATTAACGCCGGAACACACATTACAAAAACCTTTGTGAAACACTCATTTTCCGTGGGATTCTTATAAACTTTGGACCTGTACTACTACTACTACTACTACTACTACTACTACTACTACTACTACTACTACTACTACTACTACTACTACTACTACATAATAATAATAATAATAATAATAATAATAATAATAATAATAATAATAATAATAATAATAATAATAATAATAATAATAATAATAATAATAATTGTAATAATAATAATAATAATAATTATTATTATTATATAATAATAATAATAATAATAATAATAATAATAATAATAATAATAATATTAATATATTTGATCGCCAGGCTTAAATTCATAATTTACCATCCTCCGCCAGCCCTATTTAATATGGAGAAGTTCCCCTTCTTTGCAGGGCTATAACTTTTTAAATTGTATTGCTAAATTGACATTACTATGGCCCATTCAACGTCCTATATCTATTGTTCAGGACGTAGGAACGTTATACTTTTTCATTCACATATTCATACTAAAATACGGTCTAAAGTATAAGTATGTTTTTATCGTTTTCTGCAGCTTTCTCCAGAACGTGATTTATAGCCCCAAATGCATTATATTGATGATGAAATACAGTTTGATAGGAATCTGCGCGAGATAAAAAATTTCAAATGGACGTGCTTCTAGAAGTTACTACTGATCATCTGATGTTGACCGGATGGGGGGGGGGGTCGTTTATAATTCCGTGGACAACGTTAGATGATTCATCTAGTGTGGGTGATATGATCATCAGAGCAGTTTATATGGAACACGTTAAAAAAAAAACGCTGAATCTTACCGTAGCTTCCTCATAGCGTTGGGCGATGAGCGTGGAGCAGAGATATTCCTATTATGGGATGTAGAAATATGCGATCCATTTCCAGGTTGTATAATAGTATATACGTCCAAATCATGTTGTTTATCGAGTTATTGGTAACGGATTGCTATCCGTTGTGTCTAGCTCGAGTCCTGGTACTATTACCGAGTGATCGGACCGAATTGAAATGAGCACCAGCTTCCATTTCCTGTTTCCGCTCTGGGCGATCCGCCGATCGGCCACAGATGGCGCTCTTGAACCGTTGGAGAGTTGAGAGGGGATCAACAGTATATCTCAAGTGTCCGGGGGAGAAATATGATTTCGATCACAGATTTTTGAAATGTTGATATCAAAGACGTGGTACGGCGTCTTTGGCAGAATGAGCATGGCGAGGAAAGACGTGGTACGGCGGTTTTGGCGACCATAGTGTTAATAATAATAATAATAATAATAATAATAATAATAATAATAATAATAATAATAATAATAATAATAATAACAAACAATACAATACAGTTTTAGTAGAGAGAACATTTTAATAAAAAAAAGGTGAGAGAGGAAGCTGAAAGCAAGGGTAAAATTATGGTTGGGAAGGGTGTTCCAGAGGGTGGGGGCAGCTGCAGCGAAGGCCCTGTCACCCCATAAGACTTCAATCTATGGAACTGTTATGTTTTCCAGCTCCTATCTCTCAGCTGGAACTTAAAAACAGGCATATGGCAACCAGTAAACAGAAAATGTAAGTACACAAAACTTTTACTTCAGTGTGTTACTCAAAAGTGATTTTTCTTTATCGTGTAAGAAACTTCAGAATGTTACCTTTCAAAAGAGACCAGACTCAGTATAAAGTATAAAGTATAAAGTATAATAAATCGCAAATGACTTTGGGTATGCAATCGTCAAAAAACTACTTATTCATCCTATGGATATACTGACTGCAAGTCAGTTTTAACTTTCTCAGAGACCACCGATTTGAACACACACACACACACACACACACACACACACACACAAACACAAGACACATGGACCCTGCACTTTACCTTAAGATGCACATCTCTGTATAATGTAACGTCTGTATAATGACAATACATATTCTATTCTATTTTATTTTAAGCTTGTATAACAGCTATTTTCACAGTCATGACAGCATTTACTGTGACAGCATTACTGACACTTACTTATGTTAATGCTTATGTCAAGTGAGGGGAGTAGCTGGGCTGATTGTATAGGGGGTTTTGTTCACGCCCATCCCAAACCGGCAGAAGTGTTCAAATCTGGCCTGCCTTTGAGAGCTGTTTTCTCAGTCATCTAGAAAGAATCTAGAAAAAGTCATCTAGAAAAAATACTGTTTTACAAGATCCAAATGAGCACATCTTCTTCAAACATTCTCAGACATTCTTCAAACATTCTCAGATTTCAACGTATGACACATCATTTGAAAGCTTACATTATGTACTTTCACTATCTGGAAAATCGCTGGTCACAGTCACATATATGCTTACTACATGTATCTATTGCTCCTATGTCTGCCCACTACACATACGGGAACTCTCTAACCCCTGTCTCCCTGTGAGTGGATGTCTCATGGTGATGGCCAAGGTGGTGAAATCTTCTCTATATCGCCCCCATACTTCAAATTAGTTTTTCTCACTTTCCCCAAAAAGTCCATGTTCTCTTTGTCGCAAAATTCTAATTCACGTCCTTCATCTGAGAGGCTACATCCCATTCCCGGGGACACAGCGCTTTGTCATTACAGCGTCTTCTCATAGTTATGCATTTATGCGCTGCTGTAGAAGGCAGCATATTAATAGCACTGATTGTGTTCTGCCGTGACTTGGCATCGCTCAATGGTAAAGCAAGCGTGTAGGCAGATTGCATTTCCTCTAACGAGCAGGGATCGCATCGTGTCGCTGTGAACACAATAAGTACCCTGAAAGCAAAGCTATACTAATCTACCTTCGGGTATATAGTGCCTTTCTTTGCCTTTTCACCGTAACTACAGTCACGACTCTGGTATCGGGATATCGGGACTGAATGCCAGGCTAAAACAAAGTATCAATGTCAGGAGAAGTCCCCAGATACTAAAAGCCAATACCAGGAGCCATGTGTAAGATAAGATAAGATAAGATATTCCTTTATTGATCCCCTTGGGGAAATCCAGGTAACGTGTAACATGTCAGAAATCAAAGCAAAGCCACTTCATATTCTGCCTTTTTCCCACACATGGATTATATCTCAACATTTTTGTTCAGTGACTCTCAAATTAATCGTCTGAGTCTATTCCTGTTCTGTAAAAGTAACATAGTGGGATCATTTACATTTACATTTAGTCATTTAGCTGACTCTTTTATCCAAAGCGACTTACAGGTTTTGTACAACAAGTCAGCAGGAAAGGTACAACTCTATCAGCTGAGTAACAATGTTCATCAAAGTGTTGAGTGCTACGGTGTAGGTTAGTATATTAGGACAAGTGCATGACTGAATGAATGAATGAAAACTTTATTTAACAGATTGCAGAATGGGTACAATACAGTACGGCTCAATACATACAATTGTTAAGGGGATGCAGACCTGAGAAAGACGTTTGTCTTGTTTCCATCAGGGTCCCCCATTTCAATTCATATAGAGTAAGGTTAGTTAGGGTTAGATACATTATATGGTTTTTTTTTTTAGATATTGATTGAAGAAAGATTGCACGGATCAGTACTCCTCTATCGAAACACTTAGTGAATCTGCCGTGACAAAGTGATGTCGAGGCGTCTCCCTGATCTTGCATTTAAGATAAGATAAGATATTCCTTTATTGATCCCCTTGGCGACACTCAGGAAATGTACACCTCAAGCTGCAGTAAGTTTATTCAACATGAAATGACATGTAATTATTTTCTGCAAATTTGTTTAATCTTGTTTAGCAAATAACTTTCATTCTGTTGTTGCCAGTATCTTTACTTGGAGGGGGAAAAAGCAGTGACAGTGCATTGCATTGCGGGTCTATTTGGGGCTGAAGTGAACAGATTTGATCACTTGCTCCAGCCTGTTCCCTTGAGGGTTGATGGCACCCTGTAGTGAACTGGACCTGCATCATTTATGGTTTGGACCGACACTTTGTGATGTGAGAAGAACATCCGGATTCAATGGAGATTCCCAGAGGGGCTTGATTTGACCAAATGTGTCAATTATTTTCTTTACCATTGAAATCAAGGTAGATATTGGATCATATCTTACAAGTTGAAGGTGTTCTGAACATTTTGACATTGATCATTTGTCTGACCTATTGATCCATCACGTTTGGTTGAGACTGTCCAGTAGTTAAAGACAAAAAACAATGCTGATTTATTTTGCACATAATCCCACGCACATCCAAAAACACCAAACAGTTTTGCACACATTCATTTAGTTAATGTGTGTTCCATTTCCATCTCATTGGCGCAGCTTCTAATGTGTACATTAGGTCATTGGTCATTTGTGGGCCAAGAGCTAAACTGGAGCAGGGCTTTTTAAAGAGAGGAGCAGGTGTGTTTCACCATAGGGACTGGAGCACAAGACCAAACAACCCTAAATGTCTTCATCTCTTTCGTAATGAGGCCACCATCTCCACACACCGCAACTCTGCTCACATGGGCTTGGAGAGCATTTTTACTTTCATTTCTCATTTCCAATCATATTTGTAACCATTGTAACCAATTTGTATTTTGCAACCAATTGTACTGATTGTAGTGATACATACAGAAGATAGTTGCGGGAAACTGAAATATTCCACAAATATTGCCTGTAACTTTTCAGGTAGCTTTATGTAGCTTCAAACAGTGTTCCAGGAACAAAATCTTCCTCTGAGGAGTTTATTCAGTTACACCTTTAATAATAGTTTGCACAGAATTCCAAGTGATATCCTCGCACCAATAATTGGGTAGCTATGACAACTGCAAAAGTACCGTTTACAAAAAGTTAAGTTAAGTTAAGTTGTTTGAAGGCACCCTTTATCGCAAAAGCGTTTCAAAGTCGCAATAACTGACTGCTGCAGCGAAACATTAAACACCACCACCTGCTCCAGAACGGTAACAAAGGTGTTTTGATACAACTGTAAACTCACTATCTGGCTCCTTCATTAACATAACGGTTTTTAAATGTTTTACCTAGTTTTCCTCCACTCAACTTTTTCTTGTTTAAAAAGAAATTTGGTAGCACTGAAAATAAAAGAGAGGTGAGGACAAGATGGCTGCTTCCTACACCAAAAGTGTAGAGAGATTGGCCACTATAGAGTTATATAGGGTTCAGAACAGAGACTGAGCAGGAGCTGCCATCTGTTTGTTTGTCAGAACCTTTACTACAACATCCTCTATTTGAATCCAGCTAGTAAGTAGGCTTTACATAATTATGTTAACACCCTGTGTGTGTGGAGATGTGTATTACAGGGAACGTCTGTATGCAGGATCAGGTAGGATATATGTAACCAGGGGCGTCACCAGAGTTGGAACTTTAGGGGGGCTCAGCTCCCTCTACAGATCACACACATTTGGTGCAAAATTTAAAGGGGACCTATTGTGAAGATTCGTTTTTCCTGTGTTTTGCATTGTTTTTATAGAATGAGGCGTTGACCCAACACTGAGGAAATGTAAAATATGTGCATTGTGGCTCGCTCGTTACAGGCACAGAAACAGCCCATTGAGAACAGGTCTGAAACATAGGGGTATAGACTGCTAGAATGCATAGTGGGTTTTTTTTCAGCAAAAAACGTAAAAGACTTGTGTTATGGTTTGTAACCGACCCCAATCGCACAACACAAGACAGGTATGAGAGTAAGCCAAAACAGGGCATTTATTCAATACAAACAAAAAGCGGCACTGTCCCTTTAAGGGAGAACACAAAAATACTGGAAACAAAGAAATAGGGAAAAATGTGGCACTGTGCCTTTAAGAGGCGAGCAGGCTAAGGGGCTAAGGCTAAAGGACAGGGCCAGGGCAAAAGGTCAGGGCAGGAACAGGGGCACTGGAGAGGGGGAACAGGGACAGAGGCCCGGGGAGGCGGGCTGGGGACAGGGACAGAGAAACAGGGTTAAGGCCTTGGACAGGGCGAGGGCCAGAGCTGCTTACAGGGATGGCAGGGTTCAGACGGCGGAGGCCTGGCAAGGAGATCCTCCTCGGAAGTGAAGAGACACATCCTCCCGTGGGATAGGAAGCGATGCGCGCCGGCTTGAGCGTCTGGAGTAGGAGCGCGCCGGCTTGAAGAGACGCATCCTCCCGTGGGATAGGAAGCAATGCGCGCCGGCTTGAGCGTCTGGAGTAGGAGCGCACCGGCTTGAAGAAACGCATCCTTCCGTGGGATAGGAAGCGATGCGCGCCGGCTTGAGCGTCTGGAGTAGGAGCGCGCCGGCTTGAAGAGACGCATCCTCCCGTGGGATAGGAAGCGATGCGCGCCGGCTTGAGCGTCTGGAGTAGGAGCGCGCCGGCTTGAAGAGACGCATCCTCCCGTGGGATAGGAAGCGATGCGCGCCGGCTTGAGCGTCTGGAGTAGGAGCGCGCCGGCTTGAAGAGACGCATCCTCCCGTGGGATAGGAAGTGATGCGCGCCGGCTTGAGCGTCTGGAGTTGGAGCGCGCCGGCTTGACGTCTGGAGTGGGACACTGGAAAACCTCCCGTAGAGGATTAGAGAGCGTAGACGGTGTCCCACTCCAGGCAAACGGCGACAGGTGGTGATGGCTGGCACCTCGTCTCACGCCGGAGACGCGGCAGGTGATGGTAACGTCCAGGACTCCATGAACACTGAACACAGAAAAGGATAAAGAGTCCAGAACAAAGAACCAGCATACAGAACGACCCGACGAGGACTGAAGGGGAGGTCCAGGTATTTAAAGCCCTCTGGGGCGCTAATCATAACTTATCACAGCTGTGAAAGGTAGTCCAAGGGTGGGGGCAGGTAAAGAGCAGAGGAGAGTAAAACATTGCGAGGGTGGGGGCTGGTGAGGTGAGGAGACAGGGAATTAAAGGTCCAGGGAACAGGCGAACCTCACAACTTGTTTAGGGGATCTCAAAGACCTATATTAACTTGTTGAAAATTACTAAAATAGTAGTCATATTAATGACACTAACAATTAATATTTAGTATTAATTAACCTGTTCCACCCCCCAGGGTCGGTACCGACCCCTAAATGACATTATGATCATAGATCCATATTTTTCAGAGTGATGCAAAAAAAAATCGGTTTTAAAATCAAACGTTTTCAAGTATTAACATCACTAACATGTCACAAAAGCATGTAGAATGTATATTATCATCAATACGTTAGTTTAGCAATAGGTTAAATGTGTTAAAAGATAGTTTTAAGTTTTCGTTTTTCGATCGCCATTCCAAGCTTGAAAAAAAAAATTATGAACCATGGGAATTGTAGTCTTTTTGCGGCCATTTCGTAGAGGACATGCACGGCTGTCGACCAGCGTTGGAATTTTTCCGAACTACATTTCCCTTCAAGTTCTATGGGGGTTCAAAGTTCAGAGTTGAATTATGAATATGTCAATAACTGTTATTATTCGCGATAATAAGCCACAAAAGGTAACGTTTTTGACAAATATTGAAACGCAGTTAGTTTCTCCTCCCTATTGTTATAATGTAGCAACAATTAGATCTGAAATTAGTTTCAAAATGGTTGCACTGTGAGACAAATAAAAAACTACAGTAAATTACAGTAGATATCATTATCTGTTCTTATGCACGCCTGGTGATACTAAATCCAAATTGAACTCGGGCATTTGAAAGATAATATATGTATATATATATATAAATGTGCGAATTGGCTATAATAAGGTAATGTATACGCATCTATTCTATATTCTATAATAATATTTCAAATTGCATTGGTCCGGATAGGAGAATGCAGTACTGTATCTACAGAACCTTCGGTTTTATCATCTTCCCTTTATTAATTTCCTTAGATTTTTGTACACATGATCTCAAGCGGGTACTGAACGAGGTCAGTGGCAGTTTTTTAAGTTTGGTCATTATTATAATGGTATTATTCACTGTCAAAGATGCAAAGAAAAATCATAATTCATATTCTCCTTTGTTTCATCACAATTTAAGCAAGCCTAGTAATAGACACAATATTTCTGACACTGTGAATACATTCCCTGAGGTCCATAGATGTACCTAGATACCAAGAATATGCAAATAGCCCTTGTAGAAGTGGAGCAATATTCCATTTACCTAGGTATATATTTTATGTGTGGGCCCTGTTGTTACATGTGGGCCCTGTTGAGGACAATTTTCCCACCGGCACTTTGGCGACCTCAGAATTCTTTCTGCCATAGGTAGCTGTGGATGAACAGAGAGGTCCGTCTACTGTTAAAGGCACGTGACACCACTTTTGAATCTGGTGATGCACATGCCTACTGCACAGCCATAGCTAACCTGAAAAGGAGACTCAAGCGGGCCAAGCACAGCCACAAGCTAAGGGTTGAAGAGCCCTTCAATAACTCTCACCATCCAGGCCATTATGGATTATAAACCCACCAACAACTCTCCCCCAACCACTGACCTCCCTGATGAGCTCAATAACTTGTACGCCCACTTTGACAGGGACAACCAGGAGGCGCCACCAATGCTGCTCTCCCTGCTGACCACCAACCCTCCACTCTCTCCCCCACCAGCGCGTGTGCCGCACTGAGCAGGGCTAATGCACGTAAGGCAGCTAGCCCTGATTGCATCCCTGGCTGTGTGCTCAGGAACTGCGCTGAGCAAATTAACAAGGTATTTTAAAGGAAAACGCCAACATTTTGGGAAATTAGCTTATTTGCCATCTACTCTGGAGTTAGACAAGAAGATACATACCTTTTTCTTCTCTGTGCATGCAGTAGGAGTAGGA
Source organism: Notolepis coatsorum (assembly GCF_963971535.1). Lineage (NCBI taxonomy): Eukaryota > Metazoa > Chordata > Actinopteri > Aulopiformes > Paralepididae > Notolepis > Notolepis coatsorum. The sequence continues at coordinate 75,302,778 of NC_140176.1, read as the reverse complement.
AGATGTTGGGAGCTAGGCTAATGGAGGAACCTACTTCCAGTGACTGGCGCTAAGCTAGGCTAACGGTGCGTGTCTTCCTACTCCTACTGCATGCACAGAGAAGAAAAGGGTATGTATCAACACTCCAACATTTTGGAAACCCTGGAGCTAGACAAGAAGATGCATACCTTTTTCTTCTCTGTGCATGCAGGAGTAGGAAGACGTTGGGAGCTAGGCTAACGGTGCACGTCTTCCTACTCCTACTGCATACACAGAGAAGAAAAAAGGTATGTATCTTCTTGTCTAACTCCAGGGTAGATGGCAAATAAGCTATAATTTCCCAAAATGTTGGAGTTTTCCTTTAGGGCTTGCTGCAGAGGAGTGTTTTGGCACTGGCACAATGGGGGTGCTTTTGAAGCCTGCAGGAACAACTGCCTGGGCCAGTGACAGATTTAAGATGTCAGTTAAGACCTTAATGACTTCCACCCTGTTGCACTCACCCCCATCATCATAAAGTGCTTCGAGAGGCTGGTCCTGGCTCATCTCAAATCTGGCCTATCACCCTTCAATGGATAAACACCAATCCACCTACCGTGAGAACAGGATCACAGAGGACGCCATCTCCTCAGTGCTACATTCCACCCTCTCCCACCCATGTGAAACTGCTGTTCTTCAACTTCAGCGCAGCATTGCACACCATCATCCCCATCCACATGTATCTCCAAACTTGGTGACCTTGTCGGAACCAAGGACCTCGACATCAACCCGTCCCTCTGCAACTGGATACTAGATGTTAGAATAGACGATCTCCGCGGACCTCTCTTGGACCCTCGACACCAATAACACTGGTCAAGAAGGCTCACCAGCGTCTCTTCTTCCTGTTGGAGACTGAGGAAAGCCCACTCGTCCAATTCCGAAAACCGCCCCAACGCATCACCGGTACATCACTCCCTGCAATTGAGACTATTGAACACAAGTGTGTCTGAGGAAGGCACGCAGTGTCATCAAGGACACGTCTCACCCCAACCAGAGACTGTTTGCCCTCCTTCCCTCTATAGGAATCTCCATTCCAAGTCAAGCAGGCTTCTTCCCCTCAGCTGTCATCTCACTGAACTCCGTACCAGTCCCCAGTCTCAACATCCCACTCTCTCCCTCCCTCTCTCTCTGTCTCTATTCTTTTCCCTCCCTCTCTCTCCTCTCTCTCTCTCTCTCTCTCTCTCTCTCTCTCTCTCTCTCTCTCTCTCTCTCTCTCTCTCTCTCTCTCTCTCTCTCGCTCTCTCGCACGCACGCACGCACACACACACACGCACACAAACACACACACACACACACACACACACACACACACACACACACACACACACACACACACACACACACACACACACACAATCCCCATACCGTACAAACTCTGAACTGCCTATACTCAATCTATGCCTATCTACTGCCTTCACTGCCTACAACTGCCTTACACTGTAATCATAACTACCTACCTCAACCTATAGTCTATCCATATAACACTGTATAGATCATATATGTATTTATCTATATCCGTGTGAATATAGCTGCATACTGTATATTCCTGTGTATGTAAATCAATTTCCCGATTCTGAATCGATCTTTATTTTTAATTAGCGATTATCGATAAAAACTAAATTGTATCCCCTAATTTAGTCGTTATGCCATGTTGATCTGGGGAGGGTGTAGACCAGGGGTCGGCAATTAAGTTTGGCCTCGGGATACGCATTTTCCATTGGTTCTCCCAGCCCATTTATAGCATTTCCATTGGCTATAGTGACAGACATAGATACTGATTGTGGAAATACAACAAATCTACGAAACCACTTACTCATCACCTAGACGTGACATATGCAAAAGCCAATGTTCCAATAAAAAGTACATTCATGTAACTACTTGAGAGTAAATTCTTAGTGTAAACATTGATATTTTAGACATGTTAGAGGGTTCCCTGAACCATTCAAATTGTATGGCAATGTATAGCATTGAATCAAATTTTATGGGAAATCGAATCAATTCGGGATCATGTAAATCAGAATCTATTCGGGAAATCAGTGTCGATACCCAGACCTAGTATGTACCTGTATACATACCCTGTGCACTGTACATGCTGTATACTGTCATAATATATAATATAACCATATAATATATCTGTATATATCCCATAACTACTCTTTTTAGGTATACCTCTGGTCAGTATGGCCTACTAATTGTCTAAATACGTTTTTTAACACCATAGCGAATACCCTAGTTAAGAGACTGCCAAGTACAACTGACATGTATGGGGAAAAACAGGTAGGGGAGTACTACAAACAGAAAGGTATCCAGACAGATTCCTTCTCCTTTGCGAGTGTGACTGAGGACACAGTTTTGAAAAACTGAGGGCGCTCAATCCTAACAAGGCAACAGGACAGGACAAGATACCTGCTAGATTTCTTAGGGATGCAGCAGAGTCCATCACCTCCGGCTTAACACACATTGTAAATCTATATATCGGTCAAGGACAGTTTCCCTATGATCTCAAACAAGCCAGAGTCATTCCGCTTTACAAAAAAGACAATAAATTAGACCCAGGGAACTATAGGCCTGTGTCGATTCTTAGTGCAATATCCAAAGTCATAGAAAGGATCATTAATGATCAAATAAACTAATACCTCTCTACAAACAACCTGTTGTACGAGCTCCAGTCTGGATTTAGAACATCATATTCAACAGACACATGTTTATTATATCTGACAGACCAAATTAGAACAGAGGTGGACAAAGGTCAATTCTGTGGGATGGTTTTAATAGACTTACAAAAAGCCTTCGACACTGTTAACCACAACATACTTTTATATAAACTGAAGGCTATGGGTTTTAACAGTATATCCTTAAGGTGGATGGAGTCTTATCTGAGAGGCAACAGACGTGCGGGGTGCCGCAAGGAAGTATTTTAGGACCACTTTTATTTCTTTTATATATCAATGACATGAAAACTGCATGTGATTGTAAACTGTTTTTATTTGCGGACGATGCTGCACTCATGGTCTCCCATCAGGACAAAAGATAAGTAGAGAGGTCACTCATTCTAGAGCTTGTCAAGATCAGTCATTGGCTGGTCGAAAACAGGTTATCCCTACACCTGGGTAAAACCGAAGCTATCCTTTTTGGCTCGGCCATACGACTTAAGAGGTCTCCTGGGTTCAAGGTAGTGGTAGGAGATATCGAGTTAACAACAAAGGAGGAAGTCACATACTTAGGATGTATTTTGGACAACACCTTATCAGGGGTGAGCATGGCACAAAAGGTGGTCACAAAGATCAATCAGAGAATAACATTTCTCGGTAGAGTGTCCACCTATATTAACAGGTCAGCAATGGAAGTCCTGGCAGGGGCACTGATCCAATGTCATTATGACTATGCATGCTCCTCCTGGTACACTGGCATCACAGTAGCACTGAAAGGTAGGCTACAGACAGCTCAGAACAAATGAGTTAGAATGATTTTAAAACTCCATCCCAGGACTCACCTTACACAGACACATTTTAACAGCCTCAAATGGCTCAGGGTTGAGGAGAGGGTGTCTCAAATAAAACTCAACATAACACATAGGATACTCGGGAATACTGTCCCTCAGTACCTCAGTGGATATTTTAACATGGTAAGGGATGTACACGGACACGCCACCAGGGGGAGCCCTACAGACATCGTCCCAGTGAGATGCAATAGGAAAATAGGCCAAAACGCATTCCTATATTCAGCAGCAGTACAATGGAATAGCCTACCAATGGAGTTGAAGACCATAAGCCCCTTCTCCACTTTTAAATTAGCTATAAAGAGGTGGATCATAAGTAGCAGAAGCTGGGAGTAGTGAACAAAGGGTTTTAATATGTGTTGTTCCTTTTTTATTCTTTTATTGTCTATAAAATGGAATATTATTGTATGTATTTTTTTGTTTTTATACCACACATCCTGACATACAGACACTACAAACACCCACGTCCACACACCAGTACATTATGAAATCCTATTGGTAAATGGAGAAAATGTATACCTGTTTTCATATTGTGATCCAATGTCTATGTGTGATTTTCCATTCTAAACCAATAAACTATTCAATCAATCAAAAAAACTACCAAAGTGTATTTATACGTAACTGTACATAATAATACTGTACATACATCAGATTAACATATTTACTCTTTAGCTTTGTTATATATATTCAATTTAATCACGTGTTACACTGTATATTGTTAGGCACTTTACTGTTACCTTTGCACTCTGATTAGATGGACTTGTTGTACTGTACTTGTGCTGTACAATGACAATACTTTGAATCTAATCTACAGTAATGTGGCTACACAAGACAAAAAAAAATTTGAAAGTCAAACGTTTTTGATTTCACCTATTTATCATGCCTTAATTGGTAGTCTGTTGTTGAATGTTAAAAATAATAATAATAAAAAAGGTTTAAAAATCAGTTAACATGCAACGGCCCGCCGGCGGGCCCTCTTTAGGATGATGGGCCCACCGGCGCGACACAGCACTTGTGTGTAGCGGGAACGGTAGAGAGAGGCAGCACTTAATTTGCATGTAACGTACTTGTCATTGTTCATGGGGGAAAACTAGCTAACATTATAGATAGCGAACGTTAACTAACGTTTGCAAACAAAGCTAATGTTATCTAGTTGTCATTACAGATCATAATAGCTATAATAACGTTAACGAAGTGAGAGTAGGGATTAGGGAAACGTTTATGTAGTCCTGAGTTTAGCGGGGACGGTAGAGAGAGGCAGCACTTAATTTGCGTGTAACATACCGGTAAGTCAATAACATTAAGAATAGAGAGCTGCAAACGGAAATTAATGCCCAGTCCTTGAGAGAACGGTTGTCTGGTCTACTGTCACCACCTCACAGAGGGAATTACCCCGAAGTCCGGCTAGTTATAACAAGCAAGTTACATGACCGGCACTTTGGCCCGGGAGTGTTGGGAGAACGCTCCCCTGTACTCTACTGCGGTTCAGATTAATACAGGAAAAGGTATACATTGGGGGCTCGAGTCCGGGATATGAAAATAAATCCTGATTTCATCTGTGAGTTGTAAACTGTATGTAAACGTGAAGTTAGCTCATGCTACTGGAAAACGGACGCACGAGGCAATCTCGTCATTAAATGAACTGAGTTAAAAATGATGACGGTATGGATTCTTACCTATCTCGATGTGATTTATCTAGAGATATCTACAGCAAGAATTTTAGGTATCAGTGAAACTAACATTGCAATTTGGTTAGAAGTGGTGGAGAGAGGTGGTTAGGTGGTCGAGCGGAGATTGCGTTCGTCACCAGCCCCGGAGCTGTGAGCTTGGCTCGCCTGTTCGAATCCAGCTCACAGCTCCGGGGTTGTCACCAGCTTGGCTGGCCGTCTGCACTGATACAATTGGCTGTATCAGAGGGTGGGAGAAGCTGGCGGGGTGGGTCCGGGTCGTTGTAAACAGCGACTCCTACAGTTCGGTCGGGGCGCCTGCTAAGCGCGGATTGGACGTGAGGGGGATAGTGTGGTCCTCCCACACGCTACGCCCTCTCAATGAGAATCCGCGCTGCCAGGTGAAAAGAAGCGGTGATTGGCTGGACGTGTGTCGGAGGAAGCACGTGGTAGCCTCCACTCTCCCAAATGATCTGACTGTGGGGGGTAAAGCGCAGCGACCAGGAAGGGACTGGGAATTGGCATACGACTAACATTGGGATGGGAGAAAATCGGAGGAAAATGGAGGGGGAAAAAGACCAATAAAAAAAAAAAAAGAAGTGGTGGAGAGAATAAAAGCTAGCATATGAATTGTAGTTCCTGGTTAGAAACGATTGAAAATGGATGGATTATCCACGTGGGGGTCCGGGGGGGGGGGGAGAGCGAGCAAGAGCATACAGTATGTATGTATTGGATTGGATTGCAACAGGGACGTGCACAGGACTTTAGAGGGGCAGGTGCTCAAAGGCTGAGGCTGAAAAGGGCACTACACTTGTGTGTATATATTAACCGAGCATGCGCAGCGCGATTTTTAAGGGCCCTTTTTCGGGCGGGGGGCCCCCTTTTTATGCTTTTTGGGTGGTTTTAGTGATCAAATATTAAATATTGAACTATAATAATCAGTGCAGGAGCTCACTTATCCTTGAAAGACACTTTTATCACTGACTTAAAAGGCCCACACATCTCCATAAATGTTCAGGGGGGAGGGAATAAGTGCTTACCCTACAGACCCCAAGAAGTGCTGTATATTCTGTATTGTTTAATATAAATGCATTTTTTATTCCAATCCCGATTTGTATTTGAGATTCCCAAATCCCATCGGACTTGACTTCTTCGTGTCCCTCAATGAGTGTAATACCAGCATTCAACAGCGGTTTCTATCATCATCATCATCACCACCCACGCTATGCATAAAATATATAGGTCCGCGGAGAGGCACGCTGAAGAGGCCGTGCAAACTGCAATGGAATATGGGGCATATCTCTCTCTTTACCTAACATTTTGATTCTATCCTGACATTTTTCAGTTGGAAGGGCAGTCTATAATGCGTAACGGTAAAAAAAAAAAAAAAAAAAAAAAATCTTTTATTCAAAAAGGGCACTTTTTTGATGAGGCTCAAAAAGGCAGGTGCTCAGGCACCCCTTGGCCTCTATGTGTGCACGTGCCTGGATTGCAAGTATTAGGTATATATATCCCGTAAACTACATGTATATTGATTTGAAATGTATAATCCTGTGATTTACTTAGGATATTTACTGTTAATGCTTGTGTGTCAAAATTTATGTTATGTTTAAAAAAATTATATAAAAAATAAAATAAAAATGATGACGCCCCATTTAAAAATTTTTACCACGGTTGTCTGTTCTCCATCCGCAGGTGCCTTGACACATTTTTGCAGTGATGCGGTTACCGCGACAGCCCTACAGCCCTATCGGTCGGAGATTTGATCGCCTCAAACCTATTGTTTCCCGTAGCCATGCCCAATATACATGAGTAATTGCGATCGCAATGGGATTACTGGGATTATTCATTTTGGTGTACCTTCTGACTAAGGTAAGGTCTATTCTATGTCTATTTTACCAAACCTAAAACATGCTTTTGTATCGATCACAGGGTCATCTTTTACCGAACCTAAAACATGCTTTTGGTAACGATGCAGCTTCGTAAAACGACCCCTCCCTCCCTTGATGATTTTGTGAAGAAACATCCATTTATGGTATATACCTTTGATTTGGAAATAATATAGGTTTCAGGCGGGCAACCCGGACGATTTGGGCATATGCATATAACACGTCATATCTCGCAATCTAGAAAAAAATACTGGATTATTTTGGAAAGGAACGATGTTTAGCGTGGAATAGCGCACAAACTAAAGTATGTAGAAATGAACTGGTTTGTCAATGTTGGACTATAAATGAGCCATACTATTGTCTCCATAGCTATAATACAGAACATACGATGGGTCCGCAAACATCGCGAAAATGGTCAATAATGCTGGCGCCATTGAGTAAAGATGGAAAAACAGCGTGGCAGTCAATGAGTTAATGCAGATAAAACCAAGATGCTATTGGCCCTGCAAATCAGAGAGGCCTGTTTGAGGACATCTCCCTCAAATTTAATACTTGTCATGTCTTTCAAAGCTCCACCATAAAAAACCTTGGAGTAATCTTTTATTCCTCCCTCTCGTTTAAAAATGTCACCAAAATTGCCTTCTTCCATCTCCGTAATATCGCCCTATTTTTACTTTGGCCAATGCTGAAACCCTAATTCAGGCATTTGTCTCATCACGTTTTGGATTACTGTAATGTACTTTTTCAGGCCTACCTAACTTAAGCGTCAACAATCTTCAACTCTGGCTAAATGCAGCTGCACGGATACTAACTAAAACTAGAAAATGTGATCATATCACACCAATTTTGTCCTCCCTACACTGGCTTCCCATCCAGGCCAGATCTGCCTTTAAAGTGCTGCTTCCCAATGCATTTATTTCTGAACCCTTGAGAATACGAACTGTTCTCTGTTGAAACAAGTCTCTGAAGTGTCCTTCATACAGAATACACTACGTATTTTCAGAAACATTTCATCATTAAAAAAAATTTAAGACATTGGCTGCTTTGAGGAAACCGAGAACATTATTATTTTCTTGACTTTGCCTGTAATGAAAACCCAGTTTATCGTGAAAACCCTTGTGTTGAGAACTATTCTGCTTGATTGATCAACTCTCTCTGTGTGTGTACGACTGACGCAACTTCATGAAAATATTCTCTTTTGAACACTGCAGGCTGCGTTTTGGACATTCAACAGGCGAATATCTTTGCTCGTTGATGGAACAGGTCCTCTGGTATTTGCCCAGCTGGGATGTTTGGTCTGTTCTGTGTGGAGGTGTTTGTGTTGCCCAAGATCACCGTGCCACTAAACACATTCCCAGTGCAGCTTGTTTAAACGGTAGATAACAGTTTATTTTAGACGCTGCCTCCAAGCACAACATCAATTATTTATCTAGCTTGTTTGTGTGATGCATAGCGAATGCCAGCTCTGTGTGTGTGTGTGTGTATGTTCGTAGCGCCTGTCGCCCAGTAGATTGCAAATACTGTATTTACATGTACACACACACACACACATTTGTGAAAAATGTGTTAGTGTCAGAATAAGAAGTGTAATATGCTTACCTAGCAACACTCTTCTCAACTGTAATCTATATCATCTTCATCATCAGCATCACCAAAATCACCATCACAATCAACGGCATCAACAAACAGTTATGTAGCAAGCTATGCATGAATGGAATTCACTCCCTAGACCTAGACATATCACACAAGAACAGTAAAATACGATTTACAATTATATTAAAACAGCATTTGACAAGGGATAATTGAACATGTGTGCATAGAAACTAGAAATATATGAACGTTTTTTCTTTTTTTTTTCTTTAATGTTTTTAAATGTGATTGTAAAGGTGAGTTACAATTATGTGGTCAAATATACTGTCTCTGGACATGTGCATTACAACAACATCATTATGTTACAGTATCAACATCAAAGTGTAATTAGTTAAATTAGGCATGTATGAACATAATGTATATTGGCGCTTGTCTTCCTTGGGGCTTGTATACTAGTCCAAGTCTCTAGTCCTTTATCATGTTTACTTTATACCATGTTTACTCTGTTCCGCAAATATTCTCAATTGACAAACTTAATACCTTTCAAACATGCTCATTCATATTCAAGTTCATTAACAATAGGCAAGATCTTCCTGATACCTTCCATAGTTCCTTCATCTTTTCATCAGAATTTCACTCATATCCAACAAACCATAGTAAACTCCACTTACATTTCTGTCGGACATCTAGCCATCAATTCAACATTAGCTTTAGAGGTCGTAAACTCTGGAACACTCTAAGTTCATCATTGAGGTCAACAACCTCCTTATCTATATTTAAAAAACAATTAAAATCTAATAAAATTTCATCATAAATCACAATCACACCGTTACTCCTGTGCATCAGTGGTACATCTACTGTATGGCTGCTTGTTTATTTTTCCTCATTATATACTGTTAACACATTCAGGGCCAGACCCGCGATATCTCGGGTTAACTCGCCATGCGCTGGGCGCCAAACCCGAGAAATCTCGGGTTTTAATCGTTATTTCTTTTATTAGCTATATCCATTCATTTTTCATCCATCCAGCCTGATGTTATCATTGGGAATGGGTCTGAGCTCGCAAAAGGGCAAATACCGCCGCCTACGCCTTCCAGCCGGTATTGCACTCCATTAGAAATGGTGTAGTTTCTTTTCTGGCCCGATCTGAGCCGTGCGGGCGGGGTTTAAATACTCCGGCAGGACAAGCGTTTAAAACGATACATCTGCGATGCTGCCCCCCCCCCCCTTCATATGCAATGTGGGACGGACCTCCGCGAGCAGTATTTGGAATGGCGATCAGATAATTGGATAATTTTTTTTGCATTACATCAGAGACCAGGTAAGGACTCTATATATCCAATCTTGCGTTGATCTGATATTTCTTTCTACCGCGATCGAAGCTGTCTGTGTGAATGTGTTGTGCTTTTTACCGTTGGCTGCGGTGGGGGGGGGGGGGGGGGGGGGTGAGCGCCCCCGTACGAGGGCCATTTCATGTATGCACGAGGAGACATAATAATGATAATCTAGCGCTGATTTCAGGAAGATTCGATAATCAGGCGAAAAATTACAACGTGATAAGCTATTATCGTGTCTTTTCCTGGGGTTACTAAGTGTTACGGACGGTGTCCTTATGTGTATATATATGGGAGTAATGTATGTTATCTGTTGTGTATATAGGCATGTTTTGTTTGTTGTTGTCTTGTCTCCCTCTTGTGTCTACATATCCCACTCTCAGGTTCCCAGTGGCAGCAGCAGCTGGTCAATCAGCAACTCACCCCGGTGCAGCGGCAGCTGAGACTCGTTCTGCAATCAACATCCACTCTCCCTTCATATACCCTTTGTGTTTCAGTGTTAGTTAGCTCCCTGGTTCGTTTGGTCTGTGGTTGTGGTAATTATACTTGGTCTGTGTCTGTGTGGGAGCTCATCTTTGTGTGGTCTGGTAATAGAGCTGGTGAAGGCTCTGGCACTTTGTGCTATTAGTTAGTTTAGGACTTTGGTATAGTTTTGTGCTGTTTGTGTGTTGTATAGAGCTGTGGCCTGTTTGGCATTAGTTTAGTTATTTGTACATTTCTGTTTTCTTCCTAACTTGGGTATTTCCTCGTCACCCAGCCTATGGTGATTGTTTTGCTTTGTTATTAACCTTTTGTTTCGCACACAGGGACATTGAGGGCAGGAAGATACCCTGGGGTCTACATCTGCATCACGTAGGAGAACTACTGTTAAAGACACCAGCTTTAGAGTGAGCACCACCTCCTGTACTTTGGGGCGTCCGCGCCTGTAAAGGGGGGGGGGGGGTGGGCTTTTGTTTCCTTTTGATATTATTTGGTGCTCACTGGTAGGTCCTCTTTGCTCTCTGTGTTGCTGATCCTCACTTGTAAAATAAATATTGTTATTTTACAATCTGTCTCTGGTGTTTTGTGTCACTGCACCCTCACCTATCCTGTCTGTGGCCTAGTGTTGCGTCTCCCCACGGGGGCACGTAACATAAATGGGGGCTCGTTAGTGGGCAACAGACAGTTGGTGTTGGTGTGCGGTGTGCACGTTGTTTGGTTTAGGTTTTGGGTGGTAGTTGGTTTGGTGTGTTTTTGGGGGTGTTTGCACTGGTGTCGGGGTAGGCATGTCGTCTTTTGAGGTGGAGGAGTTTCTACTTGATCCCTCGGTTGATCGTTTGGATCAATGTAGGAAGGAGGACTTATGCGCTATCGCCTCGCATTTTCAGGTCACCCTGGCTAAAAGTTTGGCTAAGGCTGACCTGAGAGAAGAGGTGGTGCGCATATTGGTGTGGAAAAAGGTGCTCGGTATAGGTGAGGGGGCATCTTTTATTTCTTCCCCTCCAGTCTCAGACGAGGAGCGGGAGGGCGAGGTACCTCCAGTGGTAGACCTGGTTAAGGACGGGGTAGAGGATAAGCCTCCCCTTTCGGGTGTCACGTCTCCAGTGCCCAGACATGCTTCACCTTTCCCTAGTGGGAGTACTGAGGAGGCCAGTCTTCAGCTAAGTTTGGCACGGTTGCAATTTGAGGCGCAGAGGGAGGCACAGAGGGAGGAGAATAGTCACAGGTTAGCTATTAGGAAAATGGAGCTGGACACTGAGAACCGCCGGCTAGAGGCTGACAGCCACCGGATGGACGCTGAAATTAAAATGAAGCAGCTGGAGCTTGAAGCTGCTAGAATTGGGAGTCCTGCTCAACCCTCTTCCACGGCTGTGGGGGCTTACGACGTGAGTAGACTAATTTCTCTTGTACCTCAATTTCGTGAGGCGGAGGTAGACTCATATTTTAATGCGTTTGAGCGGGTGGCTACATCTTTAAAGTGGCCTAAAGAGGTCTGGTCTCTCTTACTACAATGTAAGCTAACGGGAAAAGCCCAGGACATTTAGTCTGCCCTCCCTCTGACTGACAGTTTGTCTTATGACATAATCAAGACGGCTGTACTTCGAGCATACGAGTTAGTGCCGGAGGCATATAGGCAAAAATTCCGAGCTCACACAAAGTTACCTGGCAGTACTTTTGTGGAGTTCGCTTGTGAGAAGGAGTCTCTATTTTTTCAGTGGTGTAAGGCGAGTGACGTGTCTGATTTTAATTCACTGGCTGAGTTACTGTTGCTGGAGGAGTTTAAAGGTAGTCTGTCTGACCGTTTGGCTACGTATCTAAATGAGCAAAAAGTGGGTACGTTGGCTCAGGCTGGAGTGCTCTCTGATGAGTTTGTGCTTACTCATAGACAGTCATTTGGTACTTTAAGACAGGAGGATAGAGGTTTTTATCCCTCT
>NC_140176.1:75262870-75285370 GCF_963971535.1 Notolepis coatsorum | reverse complement strand
CCCAGGCCAACATTCCACTTGAAAACCTCGAGAGGCCCTTGGAGGTCTTCGCGTTGGATCAGCACCGCCTGGCCGACATCACTCAACGCACCTGTCCTGTCCTCCTCACCATTGCTGGTAATCACGTTGAGAGACTCCAGTTCTTTATTACCAGGTCCCCTTCAGTCCCAGTAGTTCTGGGTCGTCCCTGGCTCGCGCTGCATGAGCCCCACATCGCCTGGTCCTCCGGCACCATCATGGGGTGGAGCTCCTCCTGTCATGCCCAGTGTCTTCAGGCTGCGTCCAGTCCGTCGCCCCAGAGTTCCCCTAGTGTGCCGCTCCCAGACCTCTCAACTATCCCCCTGGTTACCACAACCTGGGGGAGGTTTTCAGCAAGTCCCGGGCTCAGGCCCTTCCTCCTCATCGGCCTTACGACTATGCAATCGACCTCCGCTCTGGGGCTCCCCTTCCCGGCAGCCGCCTTTACAGTCTGACCGTCCCTGAGAAGGCAGCGATGGAGGAGTACATCTCTGAGTCCTTGACAGCAGGCCTCATTCGGTCCTCGTCCTCCCCGGTGGTGGCCGGCTTCTTTTTTGTTAAGAAGAAGGACGGAGATCTCCGGCCCTGCATTGACTATCGCCAACTCAACGAGATCACCATCAAGAACAAGTATCCTCTTCCTCTCATGAACTCCACCTTCGAGCCCCTCACCCAGGCTACCATCTTCACTAAACTGGACCTCCGGAGCGCCTACCATCTGGTCCGTATCCGAGAGGGCGACGAGTGGAAGATCGCCTTCAAGACTCCCAGGGGTCATTATGAGTATCTGGTAATGCCGTTCGGCCTCACCAACGCTCCGGCTGTATTCCAGGCGCTCATGAACGACGTCCTCCGTGACATGCTCGAGGAGTTTGTGGTGGTCTACCTTGACAACATCCTCATCTTCTCCAAGACTCTCGAGGAACATGTCCATCATGTCCGCCGAGTACTTGAGCGCCTTCTCCACAACCGGCTCTTCGTTAAGGCAGAAAGGTGCCGTTTCCACTCCAATTCCGTCGATTACCTTGGCTTCATCGTAGAGAGTGGCTAGACCCGAGCCGACCCCCGCAAGATCCAGGCTGTGGTAGAGTGGCCGGAGCCCTCTTCTCGGAAGGAGCTACAAAGCTTCCTCGGTTTTGCAAACTTTTACCGGAGGTTCATCCGGAACTACAGCCAAGTGGCGGAACCACTTACCAAGCTGCCTCTCCCTCCCTGCCGTTTGACTGGTCCGCACCGGTCTTGCTCCACCCAGACCCCAAGAAGCAGTTCATTGTGGAGGTGGACGCCTCGGATACTGGACTAGGGGCTATCCTGTCTCAGCGGTCGGCGACGGACCAGAAGGTCCATCCGTGCGCCTTCTACTCTCGTCGTTTCCTTCCTGCTGAGAGGAACTATGACTTTGGAAATCGGGAGCTGCTGGCAGTGGTGGCTGCCTTGGAGGAGTGGCGTCATTGGCTGGAGGGGGCCGAGGAACCGTTCACCATTTGGACAGACCATAAGAACTTGACGTACATCCGCGCATCCAAGCGCCTCAATGGCCGGCAAGCAAGGTGTTCCAGCTTCCTCAGTCGGTTCGACTTCTCTTTGACCTTTCGCCCTGGATCCCGCAACACGAAGGCCGACTCTCTGTCCCGGTTACACTCCAAGGGGGATCCAACCACTGAGGATCCGACTCCCATCCTCCCTGAGGTCAGGGTGGTGGGAGTGGTCACATGGGGCATTGTTTTCCTATACAGGCCTAGTCTACATCCTCGTATCGCTCCAGAGTGGTTTGGAAGTATCTTCTCTACTTGTCCAACTGCCCTTCTTACCATCAGCCATCTCCGTATGCATGGCAGAGGAATGATGGAGAAAAGTGATGCAGAAAACTCTATTTTGGGGATGTTGCACTCGAGCAACTCTGTCACTCTTTTTTATTTATTTTTTGCTTTTCAATCTCTCTCTCTCTCCCTCCCTCTCTCTTTCCCTTTCTCTCCAAGTCCAGACTGGCAGCAGTGTCATTCGGAATGTGCACCATTCCCCAGTGTACCCCCCACCCAAAGCACCTCTACATGTATTCAGCTCCCATTAGTCATCTCTGGGAATGTGGTGGCATCAGCGCTTGTGCCCCAGCCACCCCCAGCGGAGGCAGCTACCATCGTAGTAGAACTACAAGGAGTTTTCGCGAGTCCTTTCCCAGGGTCACTTCCTTCTCTTATCGCAGCGTTATTCCTCCGGCGTGTCTGATGACGTGGCAGTCGTTACCTCATTCGCTTCATTTGCAGTTCATTTGCATGCAGTTGTAGCTTCACGGGTGTTTTCGTCAAAAGAGTGCGATGATAGTCACAGAGACTAATATGGTAAACGTCCAAAGGAGCGTGAGGGGAGAATGAGGAGCAGCCACACGGCTTCTCACACTCTAGACCAGCGCTACTCAGACTTGGCCAAAACTTTTTTTGAAAGAGCCATATTACAAAAACACCCCGATCCTCAACCACACCGGCATCAAGCTGATCATATACTGTGTGCTGTATCAGTAGGCTACTGAAATGTTACCATATTACCATTTCCATAACTGTAAAGTTCATGTATGTAACATTAGTGAAGTCCAAAACCAAAGTCCATAACAAAATAGAATAATGTACTAGGCTACAGACATCCTGATCACACAGAGCTTCACATCATACTATTATTCTGATAGTGCCACATTCACACGCGCGCACACACACACACACACACACACACACACACACACACACACACACACACACACACACACACACACACACACAAACAGGCACAATTCATCCCCTCACTCAAACACACTGGGGGGCCTAAATTGCACCAATGCAATAGAGCAGGTATATTCAGCCATATATTATTCAGTCCTATCAAATGCTAATGTTAAAACACTTTGGCTGCCTAAGGTTAAATTCATGATATACCATAGATTGCCAGCGCTATTTGTCTATGGAGAAAGTCCCCTTCTTTGCAGGGCTATAACTTTTTAAATTCTATTGCTACATTGCCATTATTAGGGCCCATTCAAAGTCCTATATGTATTGTTCATTGTGTAGCAACGTTAAACTTTTTCATTCACATATTCATAGTAAAGTATGGTCTAATGTATAAGTATGTTTTCATCTCTTTCTGCAGCTTTCTCCAGAACGTGATATATAGCCCCAAATGCATTATATTGATGATGAAATACAGTTTGATGGCAATCAGCGCGATATAAAAAATTCCAACTAGACGTACTTCTAGAAGTTACTACACGTCATCTGATGTTGACCGGATGGGCGAGGGGGCGTTTATAATTCCGTGGGCAGCGTTATACCAATCATCTAATGTGGGTCAAATGTTGATAATAGCAGTTAGTATCGAAGACGGTAACGTTACACGCTGAAACTCACCCCAGTCTCCGCGTGCCGTTGGGCGATCATCGTCGAGTAGAAATCTTATCATTATGGGATATATTTTTACCCGGTCCATCTCCAGCTTGTATAATGGTATATACGTCCAAATCATGTTGTTTATCGAGTTATTGCCAATCGATCACCGTGTAGCGTGACGAGCCAGAGTCCCATGAACTATAGCGAGCGCCCGGAAGTACTACGGTCGTCATGACAACCTCTATTCAACATCCTGTTTGGCGATTGCGCCGATCGGCCACCAGATGGCGCTCCTGAACCGCCAGAGAGCTCAGTGGGTCCTGCTGGTGGATCTCAGGCCAGCGGAGGGGACATATGAATCCGATCGCAGATTTTTTAAATATTGATATAAGGACGACGTAACGCGTCCTCCGGCAACTTTAGCATGGCCAGCAAAGACGTCTAAAGACGGGTCCCGGCACTCAAAGTGTTACATTACTTTGTTGGGTCTGCTCTGTGGACTGGATGGTAGGCTAACGTTAGTTTGGTTTCACAACCTTGTGTCGCTCTTGTTCCAGCTTGAAATGATCCCAAGCTGAGGGTGCTTTCTGTTTTTTTCTCTGGCCTGTCTCTCCTTTTTCTGTTTGTTGTTGTTTGTTTAGAAAAAGCTCATGCCAACTTATGAGGCTGTAACTGAGTGGCGAGACTAAACAAAAAAGACAAAATCAAGACTAAACAAAAAAGACGAAAACTAAAATGCTCAGACCTGTAGTTGACTAAAACTTGACTAAACAAAAAATAGATAAAGGTGACTAAATATGATGAAAACGAAACAGAGCATTTGACACATGACTAAGAGTAAAAATAGCTGACTAAAACTGGTTGAACGAGTTATGTCCAGACAAAAAAAGATGCAGAGCACAATTGATGCACATTGATCGATGCGGTTGTCAGATAAACACATTCAATAGTTTAATAAATAAAAATCACAATGCAATAAATTAATATGTAGAAATATGCATATCGAAATGTACAAATTAATACGTATTGCACACTGCCCAGGGAGTATTGCACAGTTATGTAGTTATGTGTGTGAGAGTGTGTGTTTTTGTGTGTATGTGTGTTTGTGTGTGAGAGAGAGAGAGAGAGAGAGAGAGAGAGAGAGAGAGAGAGAGAGAGAGAGAGAGAGAGAGAGAGAGAGAGAGAGAATTATATAGAATGGCTAATCCATTTAGTTGGCTTAGCTAATAACGTAAACTCTCGTTACCTAACATTAACAACTCTGTAGCAAGTTAGCTAACGTTAACATTGGTGTCTGGAATGTGTAGCATAATTCACAAGATCATTGTGTTGCTAGGTGATGATATATGTTTGATACGATACCTGTTAGTCTCACTCTGCTGGAAAAATAAAGCACCGGCTTTAGCTTTGGCTTTCGGCTAAGCTGTTAGGATGATACATTGTGGTTGTCGTTTGTTCCGGACTTCTATATAATTCTTTGGTTACTGTAGTAACATTACATTACAACAGTTCGCTATTGTTATATGGGTGTCAAGAACTACCGTTAACGGTAGCTAATGCTGTTACAACAGCAACCCACAGGTTGGTGACGTCTGGACACACAAATCTGATCTGATCACTTGCAAATAAACAATGCAGGGAGTTAAGATATCTGATTAGATTTTCCTGCAATCTGAACAAAGCCATAGTCACCTCACCTGTACACTGCTGTGTACATCGCCAAAGTAGGTCTATACAGTATCTGCACATATGGCATTTATATTGTGAGTACTGTAGCACATGTGATATTTATTATTGTGAGTACTGTAGCATGTGTGATATTTATATTGTGAGTACTGTAGCATGTGTGATATTTATATTGTGAGTACTGTAGCACATGTGATATTTATTATTGTGAGTACTGTAGCATGTGTGATATTTATATTGTGAGTACTGTAGCATGTGTGATATTTATATTGTGAGTACTGTAACACATGTGATATATATTGAGTACTGTAGCATGTGTGATATTTATATTGTGAGTACTGTAACACATGTGATATATATATATATTGAGTACTGTAGCATGTGTGATATTTATATTGTGAGTACTGTATCACATGTGATATTTATATTGTGAGTACTGTATCACATGTGATATTTATATTGTGAGTACTGTATCACATGTGATATTTATATTCTGAATACTGTAACACATGTGGTATATATATTGTGAGTACTGTAGTACATGTGCTATTTATATTGTGAGTACTGTAGCACATGTGATATATATATATATATATTGAGTACTGTAGTACTGTAATACATTGCTATGTGGTGCTGCTGACAATGGCCCATTTCCCCCAACAGGGAAGTTCTTAATTTCTTAATAATCTCACAACTGGTTAAAAATTGGTTCAGTTGGTTCACAATTTGTATTACCAGTTGTTTTCTTCATGTTCAACTGAAATAATTTCTTGGCGATTAGGAATAGCTTTTTGCTATCTTAATGGAGAAAACGTGTCACCTAATATCAAAGAAGCGACTAATGTCATGCTGTTAATAAGCGTCCGTAATTCTGCTCTAATAGGCACAGCACCCATTGTCCCATAAATAGCTTGTTGAAAGAGGACTCTGGAAACAGAATGACATGATATTACATGGCTCTACTTAGACTTCTTTGTATAGCACGCAGACGTGTCCATGCCCCCCTGGTTCAAACCTATTCAATACAGGTAATTTAATATTCAGAGAATCCTGCTGACTCTACAGTTAAACTTATTCCATAATATAAATGAAAGCCATCTGCTTAGGTTAATTAATTAAACTTAATTAAAATAAGAGGCTGTCTTTATTAAGGATTCAATTAAGAAATGCTATGATCTTAAATATGCTATAGATAACATTGTATGTACTGTAGAGTAATACAAAATATTGATTAATAAAAAATGAACAAAGAATTATTAAATAAAATGTTTTTGTTTACATGTTGCGTTCATGTATATGTACCTACAGTACTTCCCATTTCCCCGTGTGGAATGCACCTGATTGGATAAATTACATGCTGGTGCTACAGTACATCTAGTGGCTGAATGTTATCTATAGCACATTTAACCCTTTCACTGCCACACGACAGCCGGTTAACTTTCACTGTGACAATACAGAAGGTTAGCCCTTTACTATCACACAACCGACGGCGATGCTCCATCATTAGCATCATTAGCTCCGCATTTGATTAATGATGCTAATGATGGAGCATCGCCGTCGGTTGTGTGATAGTAAAGGGCTAACCTTCTGTCGTGTGGCAGTGAAAGGGTTAATCAGCTCAAATGAGTTATTCAGCTCAAAATAACTACATCAAATGTGCAGTTATGTTAAAGCTAATACTCCCTCCTTTCCCAATTTGCTAGATGAGTCGCTCATGGAATCTTTGTTATCCTTTGAGTCCCTCAAGAAGGGGCTCCCATCACTAGAGATCATACGATTTGCATGGGGGGTGGGATTTTGATGGCAGAGCAGTGGGAAGAGGCCCTGGACGGGTTGCATACAACCTCAATTTGTGCCTGACATGGCCTTGTTCAGTTTGAACCGCTGTGTCGCCTTCCTTTTATCAAAAGCTAAACTTTCTAAAATGTTCCCAAATGTAGAACCCACATGTGCACCACTTACTGGAGTTCAATCTTCAAAACACTGTCAGAGCTCTTGGAAATGGAAATTCAGACCCTATGATAGCTATTTTGGCATAAGAGGAGAAAACAAGGAGAATCTCTCTGGAACTAAACTCCATGCTCTGGCACCTCAGTACCTCACTGACCTCCTCCACCCCCACACTCAGTCACGATCCCTGCGATCCTCACACACTGGTCTGCTCTCCATTCCCAGAACCAGACTGCGGACCTTTGGGGAAAGAGCTTTCAGCGTGGCAGCTCCCACCCTCTGGAACTCCCTCCCTGCAGAACTCCGTGACGCTCCAACTCTGGACTCCTTCAAAAAACTCCTCAAAACCCACCTCTTCAACATGGCCTTTGACCCCTAACTACCTCATTGAATGTTGTGTGTCTGTCTACCTTGTTTGTTATTGTTGTATTTCACCCTATGTAAAGCGACCTTGGGTCTTATGAAAGGCGCTATACAAAACCAAGTTATTATTATTATTATTAGAACACATTTTTAGTTGCTAGCCTCAGGAGATCACTACAGGACCTACGAGTAAGGCGAGGAGCAGACATAGCATCAGACCACCACCTACTAAGCGCTATGTTCAAGTTGAAACTGAAGAAACACCAGATTGCAACCCTCCGAATCATAGTCGAGCAATCATTGGAATGGAACTCTCCACTATACATCAACTTCGTAGACTATGAGAAGGCATTTGACAGCCTCCACAGAAACACCCTCTGGAAACTGCTTCGACACTACGGCATACCAGAAAAGCTTGTCAACATCATGAGGAACTCCTATGAAGGAATGACCTGCAGAGTCATACACAGCGGACAGCTCACACGAAGCTTCCAAGTGAAGACCGGAGTAAGGCAAGGCGGTATCATGTCCCCTTTCCTCTTCCTCCTGGCCATCGACTGGATATTGAAGACCACAACAGCACAGAGGAGAAACGGGATCCAGTGGACACTCACAACACAACTGGACGACCTAGACTTCGCAGACGACCTTGCCCTACTATCCCACAGTCGACAACAGATGCAGGAGAAGACTAACATACTGGCAGACACCTCAACACAACTAGGCTTCAACATCCACCAAGGAAAGACCAAAATACTCAAGATCAACACAAACAACAAAGACCCAGTAAACCTGGAGGGAACAGTACTTGAGGAAGTAGAATCCTTCACCTACCTAGGTAGCATCATAGATAAGAAGGGTGGCACAGAGGCAGATGTCAGAGCAAGAACCAGCAAGGCTAGGGCCTCATACATCCAACTAAAGAACATCTGGAGCTCCAAGGTAATCAGTCAGCAGACAAAGATCAGACTATTCAAATCCAACATCAAGCCAGTACTCTTATACGGATCAGAGACGTGGTGGACAACCAAGATCACAATGACTAGAGTGCAGTCGTTCATCAACCGATGCCTGAGGCGGATCCTGAACATCCACTGGCCAGATACCATCAGTAACAATGATCTCTGGCAGAGAACGGGCAAACAACCAGTGGAAGAACAAATCAAGAGAAGAAAGTGGGGATTGATCGGCCACACACTACGCAAACCAAACACCAGCACCACCAGACAGGCCCAAGAACACCTGGCGCAGGGACTTGGAGACAGACATCACACAGAGCGGACTGACATGGAAACAGCTGGAAAGCAAAGCACAGGACAGAGGACCCTGGCGAACTGTTGTCGACGGCCTATGCTCCCCCAAAAGGAGCGATAGGCGTAAGTAAGTAAAGCGACCTTGGGTTTTATGAAAGGCGCTATATAAAACCAAGTTATTATTATTATTATTATTAGATAACAACATGTGTTACACTGCTGGCATGGAGACCGATGCTTCTTCACCAGGGGCGGATTTAGGATTGTAGGAGATCCGGGGCTTAGCCGGATTTTTTTTACTTCGACACCACAACCTTTAACTTATACCACCACCTTAAAGCGGACAAAAGGCACTAGAGAACACTTAAATTCACACCCTTTAATTAATGAAGCAAACTATAATAATTTATTATAATAATAATAATAATAATAATAATAATAATAATAATAATAATAATAATAATAATAATAATAATAATAATAATAATAATAATAATAATAATACACTGTGTTTGTATAGCACCTTTCATACAAGAATTGCAGCTCAAAGTGCTTCACAGCAGTACAAAAAGACAGGCATAAAATGAGCACAACATTGGCAGATCAAGAGCAATGCATAAAGTGCAGACATAAAGCATAAAATAGATAGCAGTAAAATAGACAAAGTCAAGGTAAGACATCATAGAACATTAAATCACATCGTTTTTCATATTAGGATCTAAGATCTAGGGTTAACTCGCCGAACGTTGAACGCCAGGACCCCCAAAAACCAGAGTATAGTCGGGTTTTCATCGTTGTTTCTTTTATTTGATATTTCCATTCATAAAGACATGCCGGCAGCCTGTGTTATCACTGGGGATGGGTCTGAGATCTCAAAAGTCCAATACCACCGCCTAACACCTTGCGGACGCTATTGCACTCCATTTGAAACTATGTGGCTTGGTGTCTGTCATTTTGGAAATTACACCAGACCACCCTGAAACTACACTCATATTCACGACGGTATAAAACGGAAATGTATGGATGGAAAAATGATCTGTTTTTTGCATCTTGACCGGAAGAAACTCAATGACAATCGACTATATTATTAGATCCATAGCTATAATATATAATATAGCTTTAGGCTTGCAAACACAGCCACGTATCCCCATGTTAAAAGGCACTGGCCTTTCAACAGTAACAGTAAACAGGGGCGGCTAGGTGGTGTAGTGGGCAAGGCACTCGCCACCAGTGTGGAGACGCTAGGATTCGTGTGTTCGAATACAGCTCTCCACATTGTTTTCAGTTTAGCTGGTCGTCCGCAGTAATACACATTGGCCGTATTACGGGGAGGGAAAACTGAAGGGTGGGGATCGAACGTTGTGAACAAGCGACTCCTACAAGTCGGTTGGTGCGCCTGCGCAGTAGAATCAGGAAGTGTCGGGGGCAGTGTGAGCCTCCCACGCGTTACTCCTCGACACTGAGAGATCGAGCTGCGCAGGTGAAAAGATGCGACTGCTGTTACCTCAAGTACCGGAGGGGACTTGTGCTATGTATGACTTAGTCCACATTGCAGTCGGCTTGTGGGAGGCAAGAAACAGGGGAGGGTTGAATTGGATGATACGAAATTGGGATGGGAGAAAATATAGAAAAATGGGAGAAAAAGTGGATAAAAAAAAAAAAAGTAACAGTAAACAGCGCCATCTGGCGCTGAAAGTGTTAATATGCGTCTTTGTTTACGGTTTGATTATCACTGATACAAAGTAAAATAGTGCAGTGCAATAAAATAGTTAGTAAAATAGAATAAAATAATGCAATAGTGCATTGCAATAAAATAGTTATCATATTTTTTCGGGAGGCCGGTAAGGAGTGCATTACAGTAGTCGAGTCGGCTTGAGATAAAGGCATGGATCTGGTTTTCAGCGTCCTTTTGATTTATAAATGGCCGTACTTTAGCTATGTTTCTAAGGTGGAAGAATTATGTTTTTGTCAACTTGTTGATTGTGATTTAAAGCTTAGGTCTGAGTCTACCATAACACCAAGACTTAACTCACTCAAATACAGTTAGCAGCTGGATAGACTACAGATGGAAATTAGCTTCTGCTAAATCTGGTGCAAACATAATTTCATGTAACAATGATTAATTGTCCAATATATATATATATTTTTTTTTATTTTTTTTTTATAGATTCGGGGCTTTTCAGAAAACATTCGAGGCTTGAGCCCAAGTAGCCACCCCCTAGCCCCGCCCCTGATCTTCACTGGCAGCCTCCTCGAGCTAGACATAGTGGCTAAGAGACGTGCTGCAGAATCTTAAACTGTAGAAGTTGAGACTCACACTGCAGGGAGTCAATTTATGGAGTATTTAGAAGATGGTCTCAAAGAATTTAAACAGCTGCCTGTTAATGTCTGTTTTCTTTAGTTTTTTTTATGGTTCTCTTTTTTTCTTTGTTCATGTTTGCATTGCTCTCTCTCTGTATATTCCTATTAATCATTGATAGGGAAATTTACCAATGCACCTCTCTCTTTCTAACACAGATGCACAAACACACTATCTCTCCCTCTCTGTCTCTCTTACTATCACAAGCACACACACACACACATGCACAATCGCATCACTCCCAGACATACAGTATACACCAGGGCTATTCAACTAAATTGTTCAGGGGGCCACATTGTCAGAAACCCAAGGGGCCAGGGGCCGGACTGCCACGGCGCCTCCCCGTGCTATGAATATATGTACACTTGACACAACACGCAACCACATTTTCACAACTTTTATTTAAAGGGGAACTATTTTACTATTTCTTTCACTATTTGGGCACTTTTACACAATTCCTGTGGGTTTATGGAACACCTCTGTAATTTTTTTTTTTTAATTCATTGTTTTGTATTTCTAATCAAGTACTCAAAAACAGCATTTTTCTACCTCAAGATCTTAAGCTGTTTTGAGCCTGGGCTCCAACCACAGTGGGAACTGTGTGGAAACTCAGGTGATTATCATGCAGCGGTGTCTCTTTGACATCACAAATCAGCACATTTTCAGATGACTCAGTTCAGTGAGAGTGAATATTGTGAGAGGAGAATTGGAAGAATGCGCCAATATGAGAATTAGAGACATAGATCATATTAATATAAGTCCACATAGCTAGGAAACAATGCTAAACACTGAAAAAGGCCATTTATAAGATAGTTCCCCTTTAACTACATTGCAAAAGTAGTATACTTTTCAAAAAAAGTGCTTCATTTATGTGCCACATCTGCAACATCTCCTGCAAAAAGTGCTTCATTTATGACTGTGCAACAACTGCAACATCTCCTCTTCAACATTTCAATATAAAAATAAAATAAAAAACAAACAAGTGCATGATGTGCATCTGAACATTCTAACATCAACACTTGAACAAAAAAACACATTTATAGTGCAGCTGAGCTTATGAAAAAGTGCTTCATGTCTGTGCAACAACAGCAAATCACAGCATCTTATTAGCACTTATTGTCAACTCTTAACTCTCAAACATCAGGGGGGTGGGGGGCAGACAGGCCTAGCCTACATACACACATCTAATGAGAGCGATTGCACTTCTTTGACTGGGCAATGGCAGAGAAAGAGGGTTCATAGGAAGTGAGGGCTACCCGCAAACAGTGATACAAATGCATTTTGTCAAGGAGGCATGGTTGCTTGTTTTAATGGCATTCATGTGAGAGAAACTGGATTCACAGGTGTATGTTGAGCCAAACATTGTTAGCACAGATATTGCCAGCGTTTTTATTTTGGGGAATGTCTTGACATGAATACACTTTATCCAAAATGTTGTGGTGGATTAATTCTCAAGTGCCTGCTTCAGAGCAGATGATGCTTGCATGTCAATTATTTCAAGTTGCAGGAGACCTTCATCAATGTGAAGTGATGCAAGGAACTCTTGTCCTTTTGTGGAAATAGCAGCTACATTGGCAAATGGGTTGCTCACAAAATGCATCAATTCTCTGGACATGTCAAATTCATCAAATCGACTTGCAAAGTTTTCCCTCAATTTATCAATGAAATCTGTCATTAATTGAGTGACTTTTGGCTCAATTGTGCGTGTTAACGTTGACATGAAAAGAAAAAAGAAAAAAAAGAAAAAATAAAAAAAAATATTAAAAAAAAAAAAAAAAATTATTTTTTTTTATTTTTTTTTATTATCATGTAATCTTTGGCGGGCCGGTCAGAATCATCCCGCGGGCCGGATCTGGCCCGGGGGCCGCCAGTTGAATAGCCCTGGTATACACTACCCCCCTCTTGCTCTCTCTCTATACACACTACCCCCTCTTGCTCTCTCTCTCTCTCTCTCTCTACACATAGCTTTCAACTTGTACACATTATGCACACACACAGATGTCTCATATGTATAGATCATTATCCAGATATCTCTGTAAATCATATCTGTAATTCATATTATGTACGTCAATGCTCCACTTGTTTTGTATACAAAGCCAGATACAAACTAATCCCAGGCAACATTCAAAAATGGTTCAGAGACAGGGAAGGAGAATATAACTTAAGCCAACCAATGGTACCGTACACACCACGTTGAAAAAGCATGTGCATATCGGTGTGTGGAGTGAAGTTGTGGAATAATTTATCCGAATACATCAAACTGAGTAAACATGTGGCACAATTTAAAAAGCAGCTAAAAAAATACACATTAGAGAAATACAGAAATGAGTATTGAGGATAAACAAAGTTATGTTATATTGTGTATGTAGTGCTGTACTATATTCACTGCTGTCAAGTGAATCAAGTTTTTTCTTTTAATCTTTTAATATAAGTAAAAGTATATTCTATATTGTAATATACTAAATTATGTTATATCTAGTAAAATGAATGGAAGAACAAATATAAATGTAAGGGGGTAGGGATCAATAAGCTTAGCTTCCCTCTACTCCTTTTTTGGACATGTCTGCTAACCAAACACATTGCTCTTGACCTTTTGTTTATAATTCCTTTTTTTTCTTTTTTTTTATGTTTTCTTTTAAATGTTTTTTTAATTTGTTGTTATGATTGTTTGGTTTGACGGAACAAGATACCGTGAGTTGTTTGGAGAAATATGGAGAATAACATGTTCAAAAATAAACGTTTCATTCATTCATTCATTCATTCATTCATTCATTCATTCATTCATTCATTCATTCATTCATTCATTCATTCATTCATTCATTCATTCATACATTCATTCATTCATTCATTCATTCATTCATTCATTCATTCATTCATTCATTCATTCATTCATTCATTTGTTTTGTCTACTCTCCTGTATAGATACTCTGTTAGCTCGCCAGTCATTAGAGAGCTAGGCCCATTGCTGTAACCTGGGTCTCTCCATGTTAGTCAAGTTGTACATGTTTCAATTGATTGTTGTCCTTACTTGTCTTATTGTTATGATTGTATGCTGTGTGATTTGATATGCCTTTTTTAGCTTAACGCTGTGTGTTTGCTTACAGTAGCTCTGTTATGTATCCTTGATGGGTTAATCGCAGAGACGAATCGCATCGGCGATCCTACAACAATGCATGCATGTGTGTTCCGGTGTGTGTGTGTGCTAACCGTGTGTGCTAACCGCTAAACATTGAGGATAATTGCATGCCAATTAAAGACCTCTGAACAGGTCCTGCATTATTATGACATGACTGTGAATGAGGGAAACCTCAGTTGCCTTTTGAGTATAAATAAATGTTTGAAATGAAATTAAATTAAATGTTGCAACAGGTCATTCTGTCAGTAAACTATATCCTTAATTTAATCAAAGACTCTGTTTTCTGCCTCTGTGAATAATATCTGCTCAAATTATTCCACATCGCCATTATAAATAAACGCTAAGCAGCCACACGTTACACTATAAAAACAAACAGGATATAGTTGATGATGATAATGAATATTTTAGTTCATTAGCTATATTAGACATATTCTAAAATCACGAAGGTAGAGGTGTCTCTCTCTCTGACATGGGTTAAGCTAATTCTCTTTTTAAATTCACTTTTAGCCTAAAATGATCTATGATCCTGCCGCGACTGCAGCTCAACAGTGTTCGTGAAAACCCTGAAATCTCCTCTGACGATAATCGTGCCACCAAAATCTATGGTGACATCCCTAGTACACATGCACTATTAGAAGGACCAGTATTGAGCATGGATATATTCAGAAGCCCCCCCCCCCACACACACACACACATACACCCACTGCCCTGCCAAAACATGTAAAACTAGCTAGATCTACCACAATACATCAATCATAACATGTTGTGTAGAGTCAAACCCAATGGCATTTGTGAGTTATTAAACAGAATGTATACAGCCAAAAATGCATCCACTATTTGAGTTAATTTGCATATAAATCTATCAGGATGCGAGTTGGGGCTTTCAGCCTTTATCAAATAAAATTAACTACTGTATCCTCGCTCATTATTCACATCACAAAATGAACTACCCACCTCCCTAGAAATACATTTTCTAAATTACAATCATTGCCAGCCATTGCCAGGAAAAACAAATTTCTCTTTTCACAAGCTGCTGCGATTTAGTGGTTTCATAGCTATACATTTCATAAAGCAATACGTTGGATTTATTGTGAATTGAAAGATTATTCGGTCTGATCAAAGCCATTTTAACTGAATAAAACAGTTAATAATCTTCTATGTGAGACCCATAAGTACATGCACACATGTTCAAGTTCATACAGTATTTATTTTGGTATCAGACTGGAATTGCTACCATCTGACAAATTTGCTGGGTAATAATAAATATGTATGTAGCATCCTGAATATTCTTCTATTTATTCAGAAGTGCTGACTTAACCTGTTACTTCCCCTGTGTGCGCAAAGACATGATAACCAGTGTTCCTCTTTGATATCTCGCCCGGACTAATAATGCGAGGTGCTCTTCTTCCCTCCGGCTTCAATATGGACCATTAACGTGACATTGAATCATCTTTCTTCCTGCCTTGAGTGTCCCAAAGTGGGACCAGTTTGCCTTCGCCAGCAGGGGGCGGTGGTGGCAGGCGGAGCGGAGGAGAAAGGAGCAGCGAGTGAGAGCTGGTTACCTGGAGGGCGGAACAGGAGGAAGTCCTCTTCGACAGTGAACTCGAACGTGAACGGACGTGTGCTCTCGAAGAGCCCCGTTGAAGAGCAACGGGAGATAACAAGTAACTTTGCTATAACACGGGTTATCCTAGAAGTATAAGCGATAGAGAAGTGTGTGAATAGTGAAACGGAAAGAAGAACCAACTTCAGTAAATAACACGGGTTATCCTAGAAGTTGAAGCGGTATATTAGCTTGCTGCTAACGGCTATAGTGACTCTGAGTATACACCAAGGCGAGCGTCGCTGAAGACAGGTGGTGTACATAGCCACGTTTGCGTTAGCTGTATTAATAGGCGACAGCAGGAGGGTCCACCAAGACCCACAGTTTAGCTGTGTTTAAGGTAGCAAACAGATTAGCGCGCGCCAGCTCAGTCAGCAGCCCCGCAGTGGACGTCCCGTCGATGCAGCCGAGGACACCTCTTCTTCCAGCAGAGGTCGCCACAACACAGCACGCTCCTCCAGCTCTGCCACTGCCCCTGCTGCCTACCCCAGCCCGCTGCTGTTCTCGCGGGATCGCCCGACGGCCATCTTGTCACCCGGACGAGGGGTGGTGAGAGTGGACCCGCCATATCGGTTAAGTACAGCGGTACTTCGTGTGCCAAAACAATATCCATTTGAAACTAACGCTAGCAGCAGCGTCTAGGGGTACCCCAACCATTTTAAGCCGGCTTTAGCTAGGGTCTTTTATTTGGTAACGTGGGCCCACATGTAATTTATTTTTTATTGTAATAATTGTGTGACATTATTGAATTTCCCATTGAACTCCTTAATATGTGCCTGGGTCTTCCCCTACTCAAAGCGGGGCAGTAGAATTAATGTACTGAGCACAAGGTGCCTATTTTGAGAATAACATTCCCCTGTATTGTGAGTGAGAGCACCCGGTGCCCAATGTGAATCTATTGCATATGAACCACATGAAGATATAATTCTGTAATTGCTACTAGACCAGGCCTTATATAAAGGAGACGTAAATGGGAGCACGGTGTGTGTGTCTGTTACTGAGCCCTTATTCTAACCTTTGTTGACCGGGTAAATATATGACTAACAGCATTACTATTTAACCCTTCTCCACCCTATTCGTATTACATGGTTAAAGGTCTCTACAGGTTGTTAAGGAAGGGTACTGCTTTGGGGAGCGCAAGAGCATTAGTCAACTAGCAGTCACCAGGTGTGGGAGGGCTAACGGAGGTACTGGGGGAAGTGAGAGTGTGTGGGGAGCTACTGCTGACCGCCCTGGAGGGCGAGGAGGACCAGAGTACCACCCCCCAGGTTAGTAAATCCTGGGCCCCATCCGCTCCTGCTGCCCGACCTCCAGTTCGACGTTCTGGGCCCAAAGACGGGGGTTCAGATAGATTAGAATCTACTGCATCCCGCTACCAGGTGGCCGTGTACAACCACTCTCATAAAGCAGGGATAATCCACCCTGCTACATGTATAAAATGGTTCCAAACGTGTTTGCCAAAGAGACTCCCTAAACATGGTATCTCATGTATAAGTCCACCCCTACCTCAACCCTAACCATACCCTAACCAAATTAATTAAATAAGATAGGCTTATTTATTTTTCATGAAACAATTTCTATATTCAGATGCATAGCATTCAGGCAAGGTGTGATTAAAACGTTATTTGTAACATTTGCCTGTGCCAGAGGACAAGAACAAACTAATATTGCTTGTGATTGCATCATGATTGCTCTAATGATTGACTAACCAAAGCCCCTCTTTAGTAAGACAACATTACCAGACTCAAATCAAATCAAATCAAATGGATTTGTAAAGCCCGCAATCACAAGTTAATGTCCCCATGGGCCGGACAAGTCTTCTTTAAACAAGTCAAGAAGAAACATCACAATAAATCAAGAACAAAAAACCCACCATGAAATCCAAAATAAATGTAAAATAAATAAATGCAACACTTCCAGACATACCCCAGCGAAGGTAAGGAAAAACTCACTAAAGACCTAGCAATAGGAAAAAAGCACCACAGGCAAAATGGAGTAGAGAAACCTTAGAAGGGCCGTTCAAGGGGGGATCCACCTTCTTGGATGTCGGTGATAGTAGTGTTGCTACTGTATGGATGATCGATTGGTGGAGAATAAAAGAGGTGAAATAGTTGGTATGTATGTACATATACGTGTAATAAAACACAAGTATGTACATGCAATAGCAACTGGGGTACATAAGAACAAATGTTACCCGGCACAGTCTAACCCATCTTGTTAAGGAGCTCACGATTCCTCAGAAAACCCCAAAATGTGTTGCGCAATTCAGAAATAGGTTGAAATGGAGATATTGGCAATTTTGAGTGCTTTGAAATGTTCTCCATATGTCTCTGTATTTGCTAAACTTAATACGACTTGTAAATGTTTTAATTATTGTTAGATTGTCCGACAGTATTATCTTCCTCACTGTGTGAAAAAACTACAGTTGCCTCTGAGGGGAGTGGCCACTGGCTAAGTATACTCTCTGTCTCGGGTGTCGGAGAGGAGACACAGAAATAAGAGGAGAGGAGACGCACCAAAATCCATTCCGAAACAATGGGCCCAGTAGGCCTACTTTGTTGGCGGTGTGAAAATTATGCAGAGAAACATTAATATCTTTGGAACCGTTTGTGTTCAATTGTATCTGAATCGGGAGATGATCTTCTCTCCGTCACAATTGAAATTGTATTTATACGGGCAGCCGGGTAGCGCAGCGGACTAAGCGTCTGTTTACCACCACAGAGCCAGTGGGATTGAATCCGGCCGTGGTGCCTCCGGCTTGGCCGACTGTCCATACTAACACAATTGGCCGTGTTAGCGGGTGGGAAGCCGGCGTGGGTGGGTCCTGGTCGTTGTAGATAGCGATTCCTATAGTTCGGTCGGGGCGCCTGCACAGCAAGGGAAGGATCTGGGAGAGGTAGTGTGACCTCCCACACGTTACACTCCCCCAGTGAGAGTCCGCGCTGCCGGGTGAAAAGAAGCTGGCTGCACATGTGTCGGAGGAAGCATGTGATAGTCTCCGCCCTCCCAGACCGACGGTAGGGGGTAGAGTGCGCAGCGACCAGGAAGCGTGTATGCCTTCTACGACGGAACTGCGTTTCCGCGTTCGAGTTTTGCGCTCTGATTGGCCAGGTCATGTGACATGTGCGCCAATCGTGGGACAGCAAGTTCTGCGCCTATTTCCGGGTCTAACAGCCTGCAAACTACCTGGCGTTCTATCGCCATGCTCTAAGACAAACTCTAACCTTAACCAACTTCGAAAGAGTGCCTAAGCTTAACCGTCGGAATCAGGGCAGGCGTTCTATCGCCATGCTCTAAGACAAACTCTAACCTTAACCAACTTCGAACGAGCGCCTATAAGCTTAACCAGTGTAGAAACTTGCGGTCCCACGATTGGGCGTACATGTCACATGACCAGAAATGACCTGGCCAATCAGAGACGCGGAAACGCAGTTCTGTTGTAGAAGGCATTCAGGCGACCAGGAAGGGGATTGGGAATTGGCATAACGACTAACATTGGGATGGGAGAAAAACGGGGGGGGGGGGGGGGGGGGGGAATTATAATAATAATAATAAAAATAAATATTAATTGTATTTCACCATCGCACAAAAGCTTGCTGGCAGTCACATTGAATAATCGACTCCAGTACGCGCTCCGCAAGACTGTAAGCTTGTGCATAAGAGAGAAGGCTCTATATAGCAGAGGTCCCCAACCATCGGGTTGTGGACCGGTACCTGGCCGTGGATCATTTGGTACCGGGCCACGAACAAAGAATATAGTTGTTTAACCTGTTAAGCCCTAGCCCTATTTGCTGAAAACCAACCTAAAAATACATACCTAAGTAAATGGAAGATTGCTCCACTTCTGCAGGGCCATTTGCATGTTCTTGGTATCTAGGGACATCTATGGATCTCATGGAATGTATTCCCAGTGTCAGAAATATTGTGTCTGTTACTAGGCTTGAGTAGATTGTGATGAAACAAAGGAGAATATAAATTATGATTTTTCTTTGTATCTTTGACAGTGAATAACACCAGGCTAAAAATTACCAGATATGAAAAACGACTATACTGTGCTCGTTCAGCGCTTTCTTGAGATCATGTGTACAAAAAATCTAAGCAAATGAATAAAGCAAAGATGATTAAACAGAATGTTTTGTAGATAGAGTACTGAATTCTGCCATCCGGACACGCTGCAGGTCAGACAGAAGGCGACAGTGGCGGCTGGTCCATCGAGGGCGTTACCCTGGTGGAGAGAGAAGAAGAAGGAAGAAATAGTCGTTTTGGATTTTAGATTTAGACCCCTAAAAATAATTTTTTTTTAAATAAATAATAATTACTCATTTTAAGTATGTTTGTGTTTAAAATGCACAATAATGTGTAATGTATCAAATATAAATCATTGTTTGTGCGTCCCCTCTCTCCCCCCTCTCTCTTCTCGGGTGCTATATATCAGCTCCAGCGTAATGCGCAACTCAGCCAATTGAACAATTCACAAGGCAACATGAATGAATTTATCAACAAAATTTAATCCAATCAGCGTCTTCAAATAATGATGCCTGTGGGCGCTTTTCTCTAGCGCCTGAAGTAGAGTCATTGTCGAATTGTCTATTCTATTCACTCTATTGGCTGAGGCACGTCCACCAGGAAAATCCCATACGCTCCGCTCGGCTACTGGTCTATGGTTGTTGTAATTTGTCGTTGTCGTCGGAAATTGATAATAATCACAAGATACTGTACATTCAGACAGTGTTGGACTTGGATCTAACAAAATGGATTTATATGGACACGTTTATGACGTTTTTTTTTTAAAGTGGATTAAGCCTTGGACAAGTTGAAGTTGGACAACATCAACAAGGCTGTATGCTTGAAACAAGGTAAGCAAGCGAAAAAATATGCTTCAGTATGCTTCAACATTTGAGTTAAACAGAAGTCATCACTTGTTATCTTATAGATAGATAGATGGCTAGCCGATCGTTAGGTAGCCAGCTAATCTTCTCTCTTCTCCAGACTTCCACCACACAACAGTAGTGAGCTAACGCTAATGCTATAATCAGGACAAAAGATGGTATAACGTTGCCCAAAAGAGTTCCCTAAAACATTCAGATCAGTTCATCAGTTCATGTATCAGGGGTCTCAAACTCAATTTACCTGGGGGCCGCTGGAGGTAGAGTCTGGGTGAGGCTGGGCCGCATCAAATATTCCCCAAAAAAAGGGTTTCAAGTATTCAAAAAAAAAGTACAACTGATCCAATCTTCTCAATCTTTAGCAATAACATTTCAGAACATGAACAGTTCTTCAGAACATGAACGGTTCTTCAGGCTTCTCAGTGGTGTCAGTGGACTCATCCACAGCTATGGAAATGCACTGTTATTATCTTTTTATTAATATGGTTTTATTATTATCCTAAAGTAAGTTAATGTAGATGACTCAAAAGTATAATTGCCTGTATTATAAAAAAAAATGGTAAAAACCATATTATGCGTTTTCATCAATAAATAAATGCCCCAAATTTTTTTATAGATTGGGGGCCCCACATTTTTTAATAGATTGGGGGCCCACAAATTGATTCTTTCATGGGGCCCAGAATCTCCAGCTACGCCCCTGGCTGGGACTCAGGATGAACGCATATTTTTCCGTCCATTCACCTTTGAATTGCAGTCGACTTTTCTTTTACTGACCATCTTTGAAAATGCCATATTTTTCTGCTGGCTGCCTGCTGGCGAAAATAAGCTAATAGCTACATTTATCTCACAGAGATAAAACTGGGAGCGAGTTTACTGTAGATGCGCTGTGAACTCTGCTCCGACTTGAACTGAAAGAGAGAGACGGCATGCAGTCCGTGAAGACCCGCCCTACTCCCCTACTCTGCCTCTGATTCGCAGACTGTGGGTGAGGGGGAAAAACGCTGACGGGAGGCGTATGTGATTGGACCAGACTCGTACACAGACAGACAGTGGCAGTGCAGCCGGACATGCAGAGCACTGCTCGCAG
Source organism: Notolepis coatsorum (assembly GCF_963971535.1). Lineage (NCBI taxonomy): Eukaryota > Metazoa > Chordata > Actinopteri > Aulopiformes > Paralepididae > Notolepis > Notolepis coatsorum. The sequence continues at coordinate 75,263,658 of NC_140176.1, read as the reverse complement.
AGGAGAGAGATAGCGAGGATGCATTTGCTTCCACTTTACTTGATATCACTCCGGAATCACGTTTCAACCAAGTCACTAACATAACTTTGCTGTCATGAGCCTGCGCTATGGTAGCCTACAAGTGATCAAATAAATAAAACGTCCAACTCTCGCGCAACGACTCGGCAAACAGTTGCGCGCGGGTCGCATTAACACTAAACTTTGATGTCCAGTACGGGGCCGCAAAATATCATCCCGCGGGCCGCAATTGGCCCGCAGGCCGCGAGTTTGAGACCCCAGATGATGTAGAATTACACAAAATGTTAGAGCTGTTGTTGTTGTTGTTGATTCACCAGGCATCTACTACTAGCATGATTCACCAGTCCTCTACAACTGGCATGATTAACCAGTCCTCCATAATCCATAATATGAATATATATTTTTTTAATTAAAAGACTAAATTTATATTTTACAAGGCTAACAAATATTGTCACCTGAATGTACTGTATGTACTCAATTTCCAACGTTCAGTTCTTACAAATAGCAATGGTAATCGTACTATTGCACAGCCCATGGAAGTATTATGGAATGGCTTTACAAGTGATTTTGACAGGAATGGTTTCATACCCCATTGATTTGCAGTGATATTGCTGACAACAGGAGGCCTGTGCCAAGTCTCAGGAGCAGAAACACCAGCATGAAAACCTTTTGAATGTCCTCAGAGGGGGCTTGGTTCTCTGACCAGCGGGGAAGTGAGGACACGTTTCTCTCTCTCTAATGGTGTCCCGGGGCTGCCGACAAGCTATGGA
>NC_140176.1:75150370-75257870 GCF_963971535.1 Notolepis coatsorum | reverse complement strand
CAGGCTCAATAGCCATGTCCGCTTTTATTCCAGATAGTGAAGAGAGCAGCCTATCCCCTCGGAGTCAAGATGGAGAGAGAGAGGAGAGTTAATTAGGTGATGGTGTATTTACTGTGGGTTGAGCCAGACGGCCATGACAGTTCATGGAGCATTAGATTAATGAAGGGGTTATCACAAGATCCCAAGTGACAGCCATCTGTCTGTGTGTGTGTGTGTGTGTGTGTGTGTGTGTGTTGTTTAGTACCTGGCAGTTCCTCTTTGATGTCAGGTGACACTCATTTACAATAGATTCTCACATTCGCAGAGGGAAGCACCTTGCTTCCTTGCCAAAACCTGCTGAAAGGTCATAGGTAGGGATGTCCGATATTATCGGCCTACCGATACTATCGGCCGATATTGGCATTAAAATGTGATATCGGAAATTATCGGTAACAGGAAAAAAGCCAATATCGAACATCCCTAGTCATAGGCAAATATTCCTATAATTTCTAATTACGGAATGTTTAATGAAAGAAAAAAAATACTACTCCATTGTTCCTTTTATATGTAAATATACTTTATATATGTGGGTGGTTCTGGCATTATATTTAGAACTTTTATATTGATCTTTGGGAGGAGCATATTCATCCTTTGTGGCCCATCGGCCCAACCAGTCTGAAATTAAATTATGAATATACTCCTTTCGTCAAATTACACACGACACAATTAGGGATTTATTACTTCACACACAACACGTAGACATTTCACCTGAGTCTTCAGCGCGCAGAGGCCAGTCATTTGCAGCCCCCTTGGAGCAGGTGGTTATCGAACCTGTGACCTTTCGGTCTCTCTAACCACCAGGCCCACCCTACCTCTCTTGTTCTCTTTCCGTCTTTCTTTCTCCACCCGTTAAGTACTCCTCTCCCTTTTCTCTCTCTCTCTCTCCCTCTTTCCCTAAATCACCGCCCGCCTAAATTCTTCTCTCCGCCTCCGTTCCGCAGCTCCCAGAAGGCTAGTTTCCGTCTCCCCCTGGCTGCCACAAAAGCCTGGTCTGATGGCGTCATAAACCCCAGGATAAATGATTGACTGCTTAATATGGGCCATATGAACGGCAATATTCACAACCATCATCATAGCAGATGAGCAATGTTACGGCACCAGTAAAAAGTTGAGGGGAAGGAGATTGATGCGGAAGATGCCAGAAACAAGCGCCAGATAGTCCATCCATCTCACTGAGAGAAAATGGCACGCGAGCGTCACTGGCGAGCGAATGCTTAAAGCGCAATACTTAGGACTTAATTTAAGCTTTCATATTTGTTATTCTTTTCAGCTCCCTCTCTCTCTCTCTCTGGCGAAAATGAACACAGAAATGTGTGCCTTTCTGAGATCAGACTGTGGGGGCAGACACTTACCCCCTCACGCCACCCAAGTGGCTTTCAAATGGCTCTCCGACACAGGCGATGATGGTGAAAACAGCTGAAGACGTCTATTGAAGAGCAGTGGCAAGGTGTTACAATCCAGAGCAGGTGCGATACTGTCAAGACAGAGAGGCTCTTCCCTTGTGTGTGTGAGTGTGTGTGTGTGTGTGTGTGTGTGTGTGTGTGTGTGTGTGTGTGTGTGTGTGTGTGTGTGTGTGTGTGTGTGTGTGTGTGTGTGTGTGTGTGTGTGTGTGTGTGTTTGTGTGCGTGTGCGTGTGCGTGTGCGTGTGTGTGTGTGTGTGTGTGTGTGTGTGTGTGTGTGTCTGTGTGTGTGTGTGTGTGTGTGTGTGTGTGTGTGTGTGTGTGAGGATGACATATTTCACATGCGGCACATTGATCACCTCAACGTGCAACAGGTGCGCAGCCACACCTGCTCCCAGGTCTAATCTGGTGGTGGACTGGAGGAAGACGGAGTGGGCCCCCATCACAACTGGAGGTGCTGCTGTGGACAGAGTGGGCCAGTTCAGGTTCCTCTGGGTTAACATCACTGAGGACCGGAAATGGGACACCCATGCGGATCAGGTGGTGAAGAAGGCCCAGCAACGCCCTCTTCCACCTGAGAAGACTTCAAAAGTTTGGCATGGGGACTTTCATGCTGTGTGATTTCTACAGGAGCACCACCGAGAGTGTCCTTACCGGCTGCATCACAGCTTGGTACGGGAACTGCACTGCTCACAGCCGCAGAGCAATACAGAGAGTTGTCGAGACAGCTCAAAAAACCAGCGGCTGTGAGCTCCCCTGCATACAGGACATTTATAACAGCCGGTGCATCAGCAAGGCCCGGAAGATCATTAAAGACCCCAGCCATCCCAACAACAGCCTGTTCCAACTGTTGCCTTCCAGGAGGCGTTACCGCAGCCTCAGATCCAGGTCCAGCAGGCTCAAGGACTCGTATTATCACCAAGCCATCAGACTCATGGACACTATTTAGTCATGCTGATTTTATTGTGTGTATTTATGTATTTAGTATTTTAAGTATTTTACGTCGATTTTATTCGACTGCGATTTTTATATCAACCACACTCAGCACTGTAATTTTTTCATAATGAGGGGGGGGCAAAACCCAAGAATTTTGCTCATTTTTGTATGTGAAATATGACAAAGATGCAACAATAAATAAACCAACCCCCCCCCCCCCCTCTTCCAACCAAGCACAGAAAAATATAAACAAAGAAAATACAATCTAAAACAAAACCCATCCACCAACACCTCTACCCGCAGAGAGCAAAGATGTGTACCAAACTGGGACATCCGCGACTAAATTAGTTTGACTTTTTGAAAAAAGACTTGACTATTTACTTCAAAAAAGATTTGTTAGACTGGCAACCCTCTCAGATCGATTTGAACCATCTGCTCCTCTTTTCAAGAAACTAAACATTCTGACTGTGTCTGAGGTTAATTCTTTACAGATATGTATATTTGTGTACAAATGCATTCATGATCACAATCTACCAAATGGTTTTAATAGTTTTTTTTCTTTTAATTCAGATGTCCATTCATATGCTACACGTCAGTCCAGGGACCTGCATATACCTTATTGTGGTACTTCACTTAGGCAGTTCTCAGTGAGGTATAGAGGGTCCAATCTTTGGAATGCAGCTGATCCTATGCTGAGGAAATCTCCATCTCTGCTTATTTTTAAAGCAAACTACAAAGAAATTCTCATCCAAAAGTAGTAGATAGATAACCGGTCATACATGTAGGTATGCATTTGGTTATGTGGGTGGGTAGGTTTATAGGCAGGTGGGTGGGTTGTTATATATTATTATGTACACAGTATATCCATGTATGTACTGTGTGTATGTATGTTTGTATTAACACGAATCTTTTAATGTATTCTGGTATTTTATAATATGCATATTCTTGTATTTTTGTATGTTTGATTTTATAAAACGGGGGACGTTCTTGATAAGCCTCTAGGCTTCTAACTTCTCCTTCACAATCGTTATAACTTATTATGTATTGTTTTTACTTCTGTTTAACTGTGTTAATAAACAAACAAACAAACAAACAACCCCCCCCCCCCCCTCTTCCAACCAAGCACAGAAAATATAAACAAAGAAAATACAATCTAAAACAAAACCCATCCACCAACACCTCTACCCGCAGAGAGCAAAGATGTGTACCAAACTGGGACATCCGCGACTAAATTAGTTTGAAAGAAAATGTGGCTATGACGTTGAATTGGGTGTATATAGAGTATCACATAGTAACCAGAAATCAAGCCTGTCTGACCATTTATGAGTTATGCAGTGATGTCAGAAAAGTAAACAGACAATGGGTCTCATTCCCGAACGGAGAAATTTCCTCTCAGGCGTATTTGCGACATATTAGGGCTGAAAGAGAGATTCCCCAAACGTCCCTGAGATTGGATTCGGCCGTGGCTGAGAGCAGAATTTAAGAGTGAAGAAATGTATTTTCTGCATGAGGAAACCATACCTTTAGGGCTGCGTCTGTCGTTGTTTCCACGGACACAGTGAATAAAGAAGGCTGCTTTTCTGTTCTTATTTATAAAAGAGACAAATAACGAACTTGATCAGAAAATAATGAATCGTGATTAAGTTCAAGTTTCTTGTATTGGTCATACTGTATGCATGTTAACACAAGGTGAACGGTACAATGAAATGTGTTGGACCAGAGAGACTGGTTGGCTCAGCAGTAGGAGCAGTAGACGAGGGCTAGTCAGATACAGGTAGAATAAGTAAGATAAAAAAGAAAAAGTAAATCAACATAACATAATGTGCATGCAAATAAATGATTGCATTAACATTTCTAAAGTTGGAATTGTTGGTTCTAAAGTTAGAGTTCATCCTCTAGACTAGAGGTCATGAATGTGCACCGCACATTTGATAGGATTCAAATTAAAGCTATCGAACCTAAATATACCACTTTGCATATCTGCTTACCTGCTGTCTGCACTGTTTACATACAAATGCATCAACTATGACTGCTGCTATTGAACATGGACTGCTACATACTGTACCATGTGCAATACTGTTGTATACTCTAGTCACTTTACTTTTACACACAAATCCTCATTTTCATATACTATATGTCACAGGTCAAGATAATTCAACCTGGACTGGTTTTCGTACTTTCCCACACATTAATACAACAAGACAACAAGACAACAGATGAAGGTATAACAGAGGTAAATATTTATTTGGAAATAGTTTTTTATACAATGAAAGAAAGACAAAATGGACATGGGATAGGAAATGTATTGGACAATCTGTTTGCCGACGGCCAATTGTCAGTGATATGGCGTTGGGACACACCTCACGTAACCGCAGCATCCTATCACAGATCTGGGGCCGGTACCGTGACCTGACACCACTGAACGAGAGAATAGGCACGCCAAAATGGTGTAACGTACACACAGCTGCAAACGGCTCACCCCCAAAGTTGTTGAACTGGTCCAATTGGGCCAACTTGTCAACATTTCAATGGAGAGTCTATCTGTCCTCTGACGTGTTCAATCCAATCTGAGTGAACAACAATTTGAACGTTCAAACCAAGAAAGCAGGCTCTAAATCACAAATTTTGACCATTTCAACAACTTTGTGTTTGACAAATAAACTCCCCTCGAATTTCATGTTCATGTAGTATGGAATGCGTCTGAGTTAGAGAAAGTAAGTTGTTCTTAAGGTTGTGTTCTACCGGTACCAGACCCCCGGTGCCTGTGGCATCTTTTATGCTTCCTTGTTTGCTTGTCTGTGCATTGTCCTGCCGCGTGTGCTGGAAAAAACACCCGACACACGGCTGGACTGGTAATCTGGCATAGGCCCTACCGGGCATTTTCCGGGTGGGCCCACACACCTTGGGGCTGGTATAATTTGATTTATAATTTTTTTTTTTTTAAGTTGAGTCAACGACTGGCCCATAAAGCAAGGACAGCAGCTCATTGGTTCATTTTCTATAACGACACTGGGCTGGCCCAATCACATCTCTTACTAAACCCCACCCCCTCCCTCTCCACATTGTGCAGCAACAGCTGGCCCACTGCCAGGCAGAGGAGCAGGCATGTGAGCAGGAGGAGGAGTGTAGCTACTCCAGGTAGGGACTAGGGAGTAATACCTTGGTAGTGTGTGTGCCATGTCATGATGACGATGATGATGATTCATTTAATTAATGTCGACAATAATATGATAAGATACTCGTCAGGGGTGTAAAAAGTACCCAGAAATTATACTTAAGTGAAAGTATGGGTACCGTCTCAAAATCGGACTCAAGTAAAAGTCAAAGTATCTGGCTAAAAACACACTTGAGTAAAAGTCAAAAAGTCCTACTTTTAAATGTACTTAAGTACTAAAAAGTAAAAGTAATTTTTTTTAAAGGGATAGACCAGGGGTCTCAAACTCATTCCATTGTGGGCCAAGTTTTCATTTTAACTATACATTGCACCAGGTGAGTTAGTTGAAGAGGTGAGCCAATTAGTGAAATCATCAGCTGGTGTTTAGGCAAGGCTGGAATGAAACCAAGCATACACTCTGCCCATAATGGAATGTGTTCTGCAATAGACAATGCTGAAATGAAAGAACAGTGGACAATTTGTTTGCATTCCAATTATTTAATGCACTTCTCCATTGAAGGTAAACTAACATGGACGGCATCCACATCACAGCATGAATAATATCACAATATTAAAAACAGATTGGTGTATCCTGAATAATATCACAATAGTAACCACAGCATACTGGATTATCCTGAATAATATCACAATATTAAAGGCAGAATACTGGAGTACCCTGAATAATATCACAATATTAAAGACAGAATACTGGAGTACCCTGAATAATATCACAATATTAAAGACAGAATACTGGAGTACCCTGAATAATATCACAATATTAACCACAGCATAATGCGGATCTGACTGTCTATTCTTCTGATAGGAGGTGTTTAATCAAAGATCCCCGCTTTTTAGTGTTGCACAAGGACCAATCAGCATGGGTATGGGCAGGTTCATTTTCCATTGATGGGGATTTGATTGGCTGTTTACCTGCGGTCGCAGGATTAATAACGTTAACGTTAGTTCGGCCAGATAAACAATTAAAATATACTAATTAAAATGGTTGGACTTGTGAGATTTGTACTTTGTACTTTGTAGGTCTGCATTTTAAATGTAAGGAGTAAAAAGTATGTTTTTTTCCTCTGAAATGTAATGGAGTAAAAGTACAAAGTATACAAACCTAATAATACTCGAGTAAAGTACAAATCCCCCAAGACAGTACTTAAGTATTGTAACGAAGTACAATTACTCAAGTACTTTACACCCCTGCCCGTAACGCTATCATAAAGTGAGACCGTCAACTACTGCTGGTGGTCTCTCAGTCAGTCAATGTCAAATAGCGCAGCATAAGCTATTGGCATTGTTTTTGTAGCTAGCATAGTTCCCTAATTCAGTCGCAACTCCGGCTGACTATTCTAACATTAGCTAACGTTATTTTGTCAGCATCGTGTTGGCTAAGCCCACGTTGCTGTGTGACCTAGGTCCATATAAAAAAGGTGATCTATTAACTGTGTAAACCTTATGCAATATTCATCATTTATATTTGGATACTTGAAATCTGTATGAACTGAGTAGTTAGTATCAAATGAAATAAAATGGAACAGCTCCATGCATCAATTGAATAAACAACAATTAGCTCATTACCAGTATGGTATTAAATTGTACAGCTTTTTGCACATCTTTGTCAGGGAATTCCAACTATTCTGGACCTGAATGTACCAGTTAATTGTAATCATCTCTCTCTCCTTATGTTTAATCAAGCTAGGTTGTGGAGGGGAGAGACAGGGGGGAACAGGCTGTAGACTATACTTTTCCCGTCCTGATGCAGGTGTTTTTACATCACCAACCAAAACAAGATTCAAAACAAGAGCGAGTGAGTGCACTGGTCCTCTTGCACTGGTACACTTGTCCATGGCACTTACTACCCAGCTTTGTAGTGGTTTGGGGGAATAGTACAGTAGGTACGCATATTTAAGGGGACTGCAAGGATGGTGTACTGGTGGGTGGTGTCCGACCGATTGTGGTGGGCCGGTCTGGGCCAAAAATGCCAGGGCCGATTTTTTGTCCCAGTCCAGCCCGGTGACGTGAGCTTCTAGTGAATGTCCTCACTAGTGACACTTTTCTTTTCAAACAAATGGTCAAAAGTGTAGCACTGTATAACTTTAATTACACAATGAAACAGGTGAGTATGATATATACCCTTGCCTTTATCACTCCCTCTGTCTTTCTCTATCTGACAAATAGGGCACTCAATCGTGCCCCATTTTTTTCATTTTAGCTGCCGTCTGTCTTCCCAATGGCGTGCACTTTCTCAAGTGAAACAGGCCAGAACACTGCACCCCATAGTCCTCAAAGACGGTTGGAAAATAAATGTTTTGCATACTGACGGAATGAAAAATCCCATCAATATGGCACACTACATGCTTTGATACAGCCTTGATATGCATTTGACACATTCCCATCAATAGCTGTTCAACCCCTTGAAAGAAAACATTACTTGACAACACTTTTGGTGTTGGCTTGAGAATTGTCACTGATGATGGTGATCAGAACGAAGGTAAAAATGGAGTGATTAGGAAATAGTTTTCTGCATTGACTCATTCAGAATTATTACAAAGAGGGCGAGGCTATGGGACAGGAGTGGTGGACAGGAGTGTGTGTTTTGTTATTATTCCTTGGGATTTTACTACCTGCCCTGATCAATGCCCTACAGCACCTTGGTCAATGTGGGTTGTTTTTAAATGTCAAGTTTATTTATATGTATTTATAAAGCACATTTAAAAACAACCCACATTGACCAAGGTGCTGTAGGGCATTGATCAGGGCAGGTAGTAAAATCCCAAGGAATAATAATAAAAAGAAAATAAAAATCACATAGGCATCAATACACATAATAGAGCATATTAGGCACAAATCAACAAATTAAAAACAGATCATAGGCACAAAAACACCATATGAAGGCTAGCAACTAAAAATGTGTTCTAATAATAATAATAATAACTTGGTTTTGTATAGCGCCTTTCATAAGACCCAAGGTCGCTTTACATAAGGTGAAATACAACAATAACAAACAAGGTAGACAGACACACAACATTCAATGAGGTAGTTAGGGGTCAAAGGCCATGTTGAATATGTGAGTTTTGAGGAGTTTTTTGAAGGAGTCCAGAGTTGGGGCGTTGTGGAGTTCTGCAGGGAGGGAGTTCCAGAGGGTGGGAGCTGCCACACTGAAAGCTCTGTCCCCAAAGGTCTGCAGTCTGGTTCAGGGAATGGACAGCTGACCAGTGTCCGAGGATCGCAGGGACCGTGACTGAGTGTGGGGGTGGAGGAGGTCAGTGAGGTACTGAGGTGCCAGAGCATGGAGGGACTTGTAAGTGATCAGGAGGGTTTTGTAGGTGATGCGGGATTTGATGGGGAGCCAGTGAAAGAATTCTGAGCCTGGACTTAAAGGAATCAACAGAGGGGGCAGATCTGACAAAAAGGGGGATGTTGTTCCTCAGTCTAGGGGCTGTAACATTAAAGGCACGGTCACCCCTGAGCTTAAATTTAGAATGTGGGACGGCCAGGAGCCCCAAGTCAGTCGACCTGAGGGACCTGGTGGTGGAGTAGGGTGGACCAGGTCTGCAATGTAGGAGGGGGCCTGTCCATTTAGGGCTTTAAAAACAAACAGGAGAACTATTACTCCAATATAATACTTTTTTAACTGTAGCTATTCAGCTATTACTGTACTTAAAGTCACGTCAAAATTGCAATAAAAAGTTTTCCTGTTACAAACCATATCAAATAATGTTTGTTCTTTTTGTGACTGTATTGTACTGCAAGCAATGTCAATAACATTGTCCTCAGTGCTGTCGGAGATCATTAATCATGTGAAACATTCTTTTTTTATTCCAAGATTCCAATTTACAATACAAAAAGAGAACATAGGCATCCGTACATAGAAGGCCAAGGGTTACGATGATACATTGACAAATATAATTCTGCAACAACGTAAGAAGGTAAAAAAAGAAGAAAAAAGCAAGGAAAGAGATTTTCATGTTATATCAACCATTTCTAAGATATGGACTGAAAGATATGAGTGAAGCTTGAGTAACAGCCAGTAGCCGCCGGCTGGGCTGTGAAGCCCGTTCTCTCAAGATAAGCCCTCTGCTAGCTTGTAACACACTGTCTGGCTAGAGTTTCTGGCTAAAGCTAGCAGCAGGCCAACAAACTGGTGAGACGGCTAACGCTAGCTGCCACTCATGCTTGCTTGGATGACATCCCTACATCATGTCTGTTATTCAAACAACACTCATAATCCCTCCTGCGAGCATGTAGCCAGAGACGAGGAGTAACTGAGACGTGGAGCTCCCTGGCGACTTCCGTCACCAGCTCTGGGGAAATAAGCACACAAGGGAAATTGTGCGATGTAAAATTGACACTCATTTCCTGTGGTCTTGTTATCAACTTTGGACCTGTACTAGATAAGGCTTTCGGCTATGGACCCATTGTGGTTTCCAGGTCATACCTATCAGCTGGAACCTGTAAGAGGCCTCTGTTTGCAAGATAATTCAAATGGAAGTAAAGGAAAACGTAAAAACGTAACTTAACTTAAAAACTTTAAAAACACTCTTCCTTCTTCTTCTTCTTCCTGTTGTGGATGGAAATTCAGAATGTTTCCCTTCAAAAGAGACCAGAGTCATGCATGTGCTATAAGTATAAAGTATAATAAATTGCAGATTACTTTGGGTATGCAATTTTCAGGCATTTTCTAAAAAATTTGCCCATCAATTAAGTGGTTAAACCAGTAAAGGTAGAAGAGGCGTATTTGATTGATGAACATATTTGCGATGTCTAGGGTCTTAGAAACATGCTATTTAAAATGTCATTAAGTGGATATTTTTCAAAAAGGGATTTATGTTGTATTTTGGGTGCAGACTGACGTATTTCACCTTTTTTGATGATTTACAAACAACAAGGGTAAGTTAGGCTAATGATTTGGCTAGTTTTTATATCAAATTGAGAAATAATTTAATTTACAATATTGAAATTGATATTCCTAATAATTAAGCAGTTGATTGCTATTCAGCACAAGTCAGTTTCTCTAATTGTGTGAATGACGTGTGTTGAGTTTTTAGTGAGGACATCAACTCTATTAATTTTCCCACCTGTCTTCCCTCTTCCTATATCCAGACTCTTTGATGTAGCTATGTGTCGAGACTCTAGATGTCCGCTGACGCTAACACAATAAGATACAACAATTCTTTATTGTCTGTTGGGACAGAAATGTGTTCTGTGTCAGAACACACAGTACTGCATTACAAAAAAATAAAGGAAAACACAAGACAACCATGTCACAGCATAGACAAACATACAGTCAAGACAACAAAGAAATAATGTAATTAACCCATTCCTTCCCTCCCAACCAACGTTATCCATTTTGAGGTAGCACAGTCCCATAAGTCCAAGGTGATTTTGTATTCCACAGCCCTGTCCCGTGGAGGTTCTGACCAAATGTCTATCCTGCTTGTTAAGGAGGCTTATTGAATGTGACACAAATTAGTTTTTGAATGTTTTCAGTTACCACTTGGGGGATCTGAAGCACCTATGTGAGGGTAGCAGCTGGTGTTCTGTGTGTAATACATGTGATCTGAAGAGTCTATGTGAGGGTAGCAGCTGGTATTCTGTGTGTAATACATGTGATCTGAAGCACCTATGTGAGGGTAGCAGCTGGTATTCTGTGTGTAATACATGTGATCTGAAGCACCTATGTGAGGGTAGCAGCTGGTATTCTGTGTGTAATACATGTGATCTGAAGCACCTATGTGAGGGTAGCAGCTGGTATTCTGTGTGTAATACATGTGATCTGAAGAGTCTATGTGAGGGTAGCAGCTGGTATTCTGTGTGTAATACATGTGATCTGAAGAGTCTATGTGAGGGTAGCAGCTGGTATTCTGTGTGTAATACATGTGATCTGAAGCTCCTATGTGAGGGTAGCAGCTGGTATTCTGTGTGTAATACATGTGATCTGAAGAGTCTATGTGAGGGTAGCAGCTGGTATTCTGTGTGTAATACATGTGATCTGAAGAGTCTATGTGAGGGTAGCAGCTGGTATTCTATGTGTAATACATGTGATCTGAAGCACCTATGTGAGGGTAGCAGCTGGTATTCTGTGTGTAATACATGTTGATCTGAAGAGTCTATGTGAGGGTAGCAGCTGGTATTCTGTGTGTAATACATGTGAGGGATCTTCTTTGATCTTATGGGCCATTCTCAACATAATTCATCGTGTAACTTTCCATAAATGTTTGGTTGATGGATTTGAGGCGATTTTAAGTAACACTAAGAATGGGGGTTTCCTCTGGCCAGATTGTATGATTTGAAATTACTCCTGTATTTTCATGTGGACTAAGTCATACCCAGCAAAGGATAAAGTAACACATTATATTTATCATGGTAACTGTTATATTTACTTAAATTAGAATAATAACAATTGCACTACTCAAGTGGCGTGGCTGTCACTGTGGTGCAGAGTTCAGCAAGGTGACAGCTGAGGGGGCAAAGCTGTTCCTGAGCCTAGCATATAGCATTGTGAGACGTAGAACTATATGACCACCATTTGTGTTTCTCAAAACCAGATTTTGTTTCCTACTCCTCCTTGGCCTTGGCCATTCACATGATTGTCACTAAACCTTGTGTGGTATCTCGTTACCACCATTTTGACCAGATTATGGGCAAAAGGTCAAAAGGTGTCATTGATGATTCGGGCCATTTCAAGGATACCGCCGACAGCTATATGTCTAACTCTAACTCTAACTCTAACACTCTAACCCAAATGACTCGCGTTTCAATCAAGGCACGGCAGGAACATTTGAATTCAAAAGAAAATCCACTTACCACCTCACTGCACCACCACCTCCATCGTATTTATATCTTTGCCGCTGAACTCGCGGCACACCCAAGCTGTGCCGAGGACTCGAGTGCAACAGTGCCAAGAATAATCTTTATCGCTCATACACCTGTTTGGAGGCCCCTGTGGGATGCACCAAAAGTAAAAAAAAAAATAAAAAAAAAATAACAATAAAGTATGTATTTTTTTCACAGACTCCGCCACCTTAATGAAGTTCTTCCTTTCACACGCGGAAATCTAGGTTACAGACCGCATTCGCTCATAACAGGGAGAAGGAGGAGGAGGAGGAGAAGGAAGAGATTTTCAAGCGGGTTTAACACAAGCTTCCGGGAGAAGGCTTGTCTTTTATGTGCAATATCTGTCACAATCCTGCAGGTTTAACACAGCCACCGTGGCCTTCTTTGCGAGCTTGATGGATGAATATTTGCCCGTATGCCGGCTCCACTATCACCGCTGATTCATCACCGTTGGCCCACTCACGTCTCACGGCAACCGCGGATGACTGAAGCTTCCACTTTTGCCCGCGTTCCACGCTGCGCATATTAACGAGTCGTGTGAAACGATGGCAGAGTTGTCACATCCAACACACACCGCTCTGGGTCCAAACACCCCCCGAGGCGAGCCCGATGGGTGAGTGGCTGGGCCCTGCCATGTTTTTGTTGTCGTCGTCCAATAAAAAGGCTTTCGTTTGAGTGGTTGCCAGAGTGTTCGCAGAGAAATTCCCATTAGCAGGGCTGGACCACAATACTGGGCTGATTATCTCATCCCTACTCAGCCCTTACGAAAGCTGCGGGTGCCAGCAGTGGAAGAGAGCCATGCGTTCGGCGCCAGGGATGCTCTTTTGTTCCCCGAACAGAGAGAAGACGCCGGAATGTTGGCTAATGATGGCGCGGATGACCATCTTGGCCCTTGTTTGTAGTTCGCACACACAGCGTGAGGCGTTACTCTCCGGCCCGACACCCTATTAGTCCCATCTCCCGCTACACGCTTGTACCTGTGGCAACATCAAAAGATCTCGGGACTTCACCCCGCGCCTTTTGAAGGTGAACAACGCCACATCCCTTGCCGCCCTGCCTTCCTCCGGGCCTGGGAAGAAGAAGGAAAAAAAACGATAGAAACTTCAAATGAAAATATCAATATCTGTCAAAAGCGTAGCCTCCCATGAACAACAGGGAAGAGGGAAAATAAATGTGTTACTTTTTTTCTTTTTTGCACAAGACTTTGTTTGCAGCCGTCGGTTCAGCTCGGCGAGCGAACGCATATGAAAGCATCTGGTAGCGTCGTCTGACCGCGACAGCTTTTCTCATTATTATCGATATGCGACGAGTACAAAGTGAAGCCAGGGAGCGCTTGTGATTTCCCACGGTGCTTCACAGTGAGCAGCACTTGACTGAGACGGACGCCCGCCCCCCCCTCCCGGTACACGCTACAGTATCAACTCTATTTTTAAATCGTACGGCAAACCTCCCGTCTCGTCGGAGCTGGGATCTCCCGTCAGTAGGTGCTGCACAAGGCGGCGTGTCTGTCTCCTTCGCAGGGATGTAGAGTGCACCCCCCACACAGGCCACCGGGGTCAATTCAATCATCATCCAATCGAACCGGAAAAACACGTTATGCCAACATCTTCCGAGGTTCCACTAATGATTTGCTAACGATAAGAGCATTCGTTGTTGTTCATCATATGGTTAAGAGGCATGGCGACCCCCTCCTGCTAAACATGTTTTAATAGATGAGTTTAGAAGAAGATCCACTTTCCTGAATCCTTGAGACAAGGAACCGTATACAGTGTGTCTGTATCAACTTTTCAGATTACCAATATTTTCAGACCTAATCATCTAAAGATTGCCGCTGCGTAGCGTCAATAAAAGGCAGAGGTTACTCTATAGTTTGATGTATCACATTACCAAGTGATTTGGATTCACGTTACAATTTAAAATACATGAGCTGCTCATTCCAAGGTTTGAATTGAGTTGATTGAGTTGAAAGTGAACAGATCAATTGTACAGATACTGGATGGTACTGGGTTCAGTGCGCACACCTCCTCAACTACCGCCACACTACTAATACAAATCTGCATAAGGCAACAGCAGAATCTCATTCACACAATTAGACCTTTTATGAGGGAGAATATAAAATAAATCAGTTGGACTCACTAATTAAATGTCAGGAGAACTGAACCGTGAGTGACAGTAATTTGACAGAGCGTTTAATTCTGATGGCTCTCCCATGACCCCTTAGATGGATTTAATTGGTCGGCCACTGAACGTGACAATAATCTTGACAATGACAAGTTTAAAAGTTGCCAAACAAAATTACTTTCTTTTTTTTTATTCAGAGGCTGTCACAATTATATATAAATAAAAAAATAACACAGATAGTCTAGCGACGGCGTGAGTGGCCATCAATCAACAAGCGTAGCCGATCAAACGGGCTTCTCTGAAAACGCTTCTCTCTTTCGAGGAGCTGGCACGTTCAGCCATCGTATCTAGTTAACATTAAATAAGCTCCCTGCAAATATCCCCTTGACATCCAAACAGGAGCTTCATCACAGCCTCTTTGAACAGAAATAGAAAAACTTTTAACATTTCAGTTATCCTTTCATGAATTCAACGGAATGCCATCCTGATGATTGTGTGGTGAGAATCCTTTGTACAAGACAACATGTTGTAGCCTAAATATTGAGAAGCAAACATTCACTGATGCTAGCAATGCTAATCAAGAGGATCAGGATAATCCTGAGGGTTGCTGGGGAATGTTAGCTTGGTTTCTGGCATATAAAACCATTGTCAACACATTTATATCCTGTTCATTACCACAAATTGAATGAATTCTTGTCGTTGCACATGGCGAGCTCTCAGAACTACAATAGGTGGCTCGCTGGCTGGGCTGTTTCAGTGACATCGTTAAAATCACCAGTTCCGATTGTTCTGCTTTTGTGGGGACAGACAGACAGACATACGGACAGACCAAAACTCTTCTATACAGGCCAACCCCCCCCCCCCCTCTTCAAAAACATGCAGTAAAAAGGACATTACAATAGTGGGTTCTAATAGCTAGCAGGCCCGTCCATTCCCTGAGATGGTGTAGTGGCCCCACCCCTACCTCCCTCTTGGCCAACATACTGTCTCAATAAAGAGAGGGAGAGAGCATGATAGTCCTCCAAACATCCTGACAATAAGCTCCCTGTTGTTCATGTGATTAACCACAACGCAAACAAGTCCATTTTCAGGAGGATATTGCGACGCAAGCTCCCCGACGTCGTATTCCGGCCCGTGTTTGTTCAGTCTATCAATATATCAGCGCCGAGGACACTGCTGTTTGACCTGGTACACAGAACACTGCATGGGTGGAACATGGCCTCTGTGTGTACTCAGGTTGATTGCATGCACACACTGCTAGGAAAAAGGATAGGTTACTTTTCAAAATGTAATCCATTACAGATCACTAGGGCCTGCTCTCGACCAAAGAAATTCTTAGTAGGATAATAGTCTTAAATCGAGTGCTTACCAGGCACATGCTTATCATTTTTCAGCAAACGACTCGTTTTGCAAACGATTTCATTCTCTGATCTTATTTCCATTTCTGGGAGTCTCGCACAATCCACCCCATATCAAGTTCACCACTTGCAAGATTTTATCCCTACTAAATTACACAAAAAGGTGTCTGATACAGTTATTCTTCGCTTCATATCTACTGTATCATCAATAGCTCATTTACCTCTGGCATTTTCCCCTCTAGCTTGAAACATGCAGCGGTTAAAATAAAACACACAACAAAGCAAAAACAGTCGGGATCCTTTGGATCAGAGTAACTAAAAGGCTAATACCCAAGTTTATCCTTATCTAAGGTTTTAAATCAATTGATATTCTTTATGAACCATATCATTTGAGTTCAATCAGGATATAGATCTGATCCAGACCACAGAGACATGCTCTTGTTTAAAGTGACAAATGATGCTTTTAACAGAATATCAGTGTTGTTGATCTCAGCACAGCTTTCAACACTGGGTTGTTTTTTTCTTTTGGAAATACTGGGGGTATACATTTCATCAGGCTCAACATAAAATGACCACCAAATCTAAACTCAAGTCATCAATGTCTAAACTGATTCAAATTGCCCTAACCCTAACAATATTCATAGGCTGGATGTTTCAACAGAACATTAGTAGACTTCTGCAGGGTTCAACAGAACATTAATTGACTTCTGCAGGTTTCAACAGAACTGTGATGTGGATTGCGTTCACCCAATCATCCATCAACGACAACGTCATTCATTGCCCTAGCTAGTCATTGCCAGAATTCATGTTTTTTTTCTTTTTCTGTTTGGACTAGTTTCGTGCCAGCTTTAGCCTTAGCTCATAGCTTCCAGCATTTTGACTCATGTCAATCACACAAGATCATTATCCTGATTCTAGCATCCTTACAGTGGCTCATAGTTTTAGAATTGATTTGAAGTGGCCCTAGGCTATGTTACTGACCTTCTGTCTTAAAGGTGGATTATGCTTCCACAGCAGTGCATCGGCAGGGTAGGCATATGGCAAGCCGTTTTAGCTAGCTAGAAAATGGAATAAAAGCTAAATCGGCTTGCCATAGTATGTAGGCGAGCGTGCCGGAGAACCCTCTGCTCAATTTCAACAATTTCTAGCAAGCTACTGGACAGGCAGCTTGCAGCTGAGAGTTTGGGGATAAGTTCAGCAAGGTTGCCCAAGTTCGTATACATGTGGGACTGCTGGGTAACCGGCTTTTCCTTTCTTACACCAGAAAACATCAACTTTGTCCTTCAACCAAGGTGCACACACTGGATACAACTATTCATTTGATCTGATTTCTTACACCAGGACACACATTGTTTATTGTTTATTGTTTATTAAAAAGGATCCCCATTAGCTGATGCCAATGGCGTGTACATATACACATATACATATGAAATAATGGCCACGCATCATACAGATGTCTCTCGCGTTAGTGTCCATTGTGTTGAGGAATACCAAAAGGTGAATTCACAAGAAATATGATGAAACTCAAAATATAATTGTTCACAAAAAGTCACATTGTCCATATGGATGCACAACAAAACAAACTCTTAAATAAATTAAATAAAACACAATTACCTCGCTTATGTGTAGAATGGGTGAAACTTTTTCTGGAGCTTTACATGAAACATTTATTTTCTCTGGTACATTTTGAATGTGGTACATTCTGACCCATAATGCAATTAACTTAACTCTGGTCATGTGACCTATTACTATAAAACGGGGCACAACATTTTTAACTGAAATATTTCACTTGATGTAAATAGGCCTACTGGTGTATTTTAGATACATCTTTAACCGCTCTTTTAACTCGATATTTATATTATATTTCATCAGCATGTTCTAACAGCTTTATAAACTCTTAATAATAAATAATCATGCATTTATTTATAACATAAACATGAAATAAACCTCTCAAGGAAATGTGTCTCAACTTCTGGGACGGCTAGAAGCATAGCCATGATATAGTGCTAACTAGCATTAGCATTAATGCTAAAAACATAGCCATGATAAAGTGCCCAGTGATGCTTATTTCACTTTTTATTTTACTGTAGGAGCGTTTGATGTCTGATGATCAAGGAGGACAGGAATTGTGTTCTTTCTCAGCCTTACTATACAGCAGTGGAGGTTTCTCTATGACAACACGTGAAACACAAATTCACTCATAATTCATAATTATTATTAATTTACATATATATATATATTTTTTTTTTTATTATTATTATTATTTTTTTTTTTATTAGAAAAGTTTTCCTCTGTAAAAGAAATGCCAGTGAATTTTTTTCTTCTTCAAAAATGGCCAAAATTGACAGCTCTGAGCAGGCCTGCACTGCAGTAATGACTGCAGTAATATTCGTGCAGAATATCTGCACAGGTTGACCCATTTTAAATAAATAATAGCCAATCAAAATAGGCTATTAACTTCATCTAAGCACGGACTGTGCAGTTAAAATCTTGCCATTGAATGGAGGATTGAATGATTGACAGCCTTGACAATCCAATAATACACGGAGGATGAATGATTGGCAGCCTTTGAAATCCAATCAGAGTCTGCCTGGTAAAATACATGGAGAACTGCAGCTGGACTGGCGTCAGTGTTCTAGTCAAAGTTGTGTTCCATCATCTCATGTGTGCATTTTGCCTGAAGAAGAACATTAATTTGCCTAATATAATCATTCATATTTTAAGATCTTTATTCACTTGTTCACTTATTGTTGTGCACTGGATGATATATATATATATTTGTTTTTATCTCAGTTGAAGACTAGTGTAGTTGTAGTTGACGTGAACATGCCATCTTGGACTGTGAAGGCAAGCTAACTTGTAGCTAGTAGTTTACAGTACAGCTGTAACAACACACAGTAGGCTAAATTAAACTTTGCGCCAACATTAGGACCGAAGTATAAACCAGCAACTGAGCAACATGAAGAAGTGGACTTATGCACCTGGATCAGAAAAAAGTTGTAGTGTTTGTAAAACGAAAGCCTGATTAGCCTGGATGCTAACGTTAGCTAACTGTTTAGAGAACAATACTTGTAGTAGACTTGATTAAGGAATTGAAACGTTGTTAACTTGGCTATGTCACATAAACACAATGTAATGTATCACGTTGGCTGCTGACTGCTAATGCAGCCTGCAGATAATATTTGCATGTGCACTGTGTTAGTGTAAATGAATGAATGTTGCCGCTAGCTTGTGGCTAGGCTAGCGTTCTTTGCTAATGGCTAACGTTAGCTAGCCGAATTGTTTAGAGACTTGATTAAGGGATTAAAACGTTGTTAACTTGGCTATGTCACATATAAACACAATGTAATGTATCACGTTGGCTGCTGGCTGCTAATGCAGCCTGCAGATAATATTTGCATGTGCACTGTGTTAGTGTAAATGAATGAATGTTGCCGCTAGCTTGTGGCTAGGCTAGCGTTCTTTGCTAATGGCTAACGTTAGCTAGCCGAATTGTTTAGAGACTTGATTAAGGGATTGAAACGTTGTTAACTTGGCTATGTCACAAATAAACACAATGTAATGTATCACGTTGGCTGCTGGCTGCTATAATATTTGCATGTGCACTGTGTTAGTGGTGCTGCCTAAATGAATGAATGTTTGCCGCTAGCTTGTGGCTAGGCTAGCGTACGTTGCCGATGCACGGCTGATCTAGTGCCTCTGTGGAGGAGGAAGTAAACATTGCCAGGCATTCTGGTTAATGTAGTCATTGTAGGTCTCCCTCTTTTCACCCACAGTTAAAGGAGACATTGATGAAATGTATAGTGTAAATGAAATGAATAGTGTATGTATATTCAATAGTAGTATTGATAGTATATTAGCCACTGTATACTGTACATGGTCTGCTTGGTTTGATCGGGCCACCGAGCCATGGTCTGCTTGGTTTGATCGGGCCGCCGAGCCATGGTCTGCTTGGTTTGATCGGGCCGCCGAGCCATGGTCTGCTTGGTTTGATTTAGGGGAGTGGTCTGCCCTGCGGGGGGGCCCCGACATATTGCGCAACGCCACTGCATACCATTGACTCAGAAAGGTCTGTTTTATTGAAATCGTCACAGCAGTATAGTTTGTTTATACTTCAGAAGGATGATATTTAAACATGGTCCCCAAAATGAATGGAAGCAAATGAGGAGCCTGACACCTGGGAGAAATGGGGGTGTTGCAGCGTTGGGGATGTTTAAAAAATATAATTTAATATATAATATAATCATTTGTGCTTCACCTAAAAATTTGGTCAGCAGCCTCCACTGCTATACAGTACGCCCACAGTGTTTGCTTTAGGACTGTGCAATACTGCTGTATAGGCTATTTGGCACAAAGTTGTACAACCTACTTGCTTGGTGTTAAATTCAATATACAACCCAGACAACAGAATATAATATGATTCTGTTTTGTTTTTCCCCAACTAAACCGATGCTGATGACCATGGAAGAGTGAGTTTAACAGACACTACGTCTTCCCAAACACATTTGATTAATAATAGGCTATACCCATTGTTACGAAGGATCAGATTAAACCGAATATATATATTTATTACTTGAGATATATTGTATAGTATTTGTATATCGTCTGATATCCCTTGTATATTCTTTGTACATATACACGGAATATCCCTTTACCTAGTACAGACCATAATATTTCGTTCTCCTATTGGACAGCGATCCCCTAGGCGCCACGGCCATACCCCCAATGTCTAGTTCAAAGTCACCGCCAAAGACATGCCTGGACATGACCGGCTCTGCGCAAGAATACGAGACAGAAATGAGGCTGGTACTAGATTGTTCACCTAACGTATAAATACGGCGCAGGTGAATACAGCAGTATGTTAACCAATAAGTTGAAGCCTCACACCACGATACACCGTGCTGTGAAGTGGGCCCGTTTTGCCCCAAAATAGAGCCTTGAGACCGCGTGCGAATTGATAGCTGAAGTGTCAGAGTTTAACGCTGTATCGTCGAGTTCGACCTATTCTATTATTTAAGTAATAGTCTATTATGTATAGTGTATCGTGCGGCTACCGTTCTACAGTGACCAGCATTACCAACGCTTCCTCGTACCGAGCTAGTGTGCTTATCCAGGCTGGGCGGCTTAACCTGGTGCCGTCATCCGAGGAGCCCTAGACGAGAACCGTGTGGATATGTACACTGGATAACCTACACCGGCGACTACAGAGCCCTTTTCGGCTGGATTATATTTGCTTTGGTCCTGTAGCTGATGGAGCGGAGAATCGTCTACACCCACAATTGTGTGGGATTTACCCTGTGAGGAGCAACGTCGAGCCCGCCTCTAGGACGCCTGAGGCTGGCTAGCTTTCTTCCATGCGGCACTGCATACCGGAGAATAGCTGTTGTTCGTCTGCGGATCAAGAGATTATTGCACTGTCTCCTGTACCTGGAGTCTCTTTATTCCTCGTTGACCCAGACTTTCGCTACCGACAAATCCTCTCCCCTGCTGGCCTACAACCGGAGGGACCCTATTAGTATCTCCAGCTCCCCTACTAGTGTACCATATATATAATTCTTATGATACAGGTGGTATTAATTATCTCCTGCGTAATATGCTCATGGACTTACGCTCTTGACCTATTCATGCACATTCTTCGCCTTACAAGCGCAATTCTGAATCTTGATAAGTAAAGTAATGTAAGATAATCTTCGTGCTGCTAATAAATATTCTTCTAAACGAGTATTTGTGTGAAACCGTGTTATTGTGGATGTGTTCATCTCATATACCTGTGTACTGTATGGCCAGTAGTAATGTACATAAGTCAGTAGTGGTTTAATGATACCATACTTATTCAATACAGTCAGGGAATTGTACCCCTCAGTTACAATTGGTCCTTCGAGCCGGATGGTAATTAGCGTAATATTAATATAATATTAATATTAACATGGCCAATGATGAACACTCCACAAACGGTTCTCCTAAGCTAGATCGCCCGGAGCGCAGACGGCAGCCACCTCGTTACCTAGAGGACTACGCTGCCAGTCTACTACCTAGCTTTATACAGACGTTAAACGCGGAAAAAGCGGATAGTAAAAGTATGTCAAACCCTACCGACCAGGCGACCCCACCAGTAGAGACCCTAGTGGGTTCTAACGTAACTGACCAAGCTCACGGGGGGGACCAGGAGGGACATGACATGACTTTACCCCCCGCCAACGTCAATGGGATAGTCCCCGGAGAGCTCCAGGATAAAGAAAGCCCTCCAGGGACGGAACCCGACCCACCACCAGAAGAGACGCGCACCCAGGAGATGGACCTCCTCGGAGCGCGACAGGAGAACGGATCTCCAACGAGCACTGCCAGAAGCCGATCACCTCCATCAGTGTCTTTCCCCAGCGAGGCGGACAAGATGCTGGCGCAGGCATTTATCGCCACCCTGGCAGCCTCCACTGAACGCGATCGACTCCAAGCACAGACGCTTAGCGAGCGCGAACATTCTTCCATGGAACAAGAGCGCCTCCGCGCGCAACACCAAAGTGAGCGCGAACACTCTACCATGGAAAGAGACCGCCTGCAGGCTCAACAAGTAAGTGAGCACGAACAATCTGCAGACCAAAGAGAACGCTTCCACGCGCAACTCCAAGCGCAAGCCCTTAGTGAACGCGAACACTCTGCGATCGAGCGAGAGCGCTTCCAGGCGCAGCAAAGGAGTGACGACGACCGCATACGCCTAGAGACTAGACGCCTCCAGACGGAAGAGAATATGGAAAGAGACCGCGCCGAAGCCCAGCGCGCCGCCGCCGATGCACAGCGCGGAGCCGCCAATGCACAGCGCGACGCAGCCCAAGCCCAGCGCGAAGCAGAGCGCGACCTCGCTCACATCAAGCGCGAAGCCGAGCGCGACCGATTACAAGCGCAGATAATGGAGCAACTGATTGCCAGGGCAACCCCCCCTCCCTCCGCACGGAGCTCCAGGGCCTCGTCAAGACAAGGGTCTAGGGCACCCTCCCCTACCCGATCAAGCGACCCTGAGCCCGGCCAACCGAAAGAGCCTATACACCTCTCCGAACCCCGTCCCCGACCGGTCCATGCGAGACCTAGCAACAGGGAAGAACCGGCCTACGCCGCTGAGAGACTAAATAGACGATTACAGGATCTAGACGACCTGGCAGAGGAAGAAGAAGAGGGAGAGGAGGAAAGTCAAGCCCAACAGCAGCATCGTACTCCACAGGACCAGGAGGTCCAGTACAGCCCAGACTTTACCCCCGCGGCTCTGCGCTACAGACCCCCGACTCAATTCACGGGGTGAGCTTGACGCACGACCAGCCCCGAGGAACAGCACCTGGGTACACGGGCCTTGGTACCCGACAGGTACCAGCCCACCACGACACGTAAGAGGAGACTCGCCTAGGAGGCCTCTCCCCCAACGCTCACCGATGTGCCAGCCATCCATGGCATCGTACCTTGGCACACCGACGTTCCTGGACTTCACACACGAGAACAGAGCACAGTACACAGAGCTACGAATGTGCTTAGAGACAATGATGTCCGATGTACCAGATGAACCGTACAAGTATGCTATCCTACTCAAGCACCTGAAGGTGCCCAGAGCGCACAATATAGCGCTGGCATATTCCAACTCTACTACCCCATACACCGCGGCTCTAGTAGCCCTCGACCAACGTTATGGACGCATATGGGACTACGTAATACAAGAGATAAGGAATATTGACCGTCTACCCCCAGCCACAGACAATCGCTCACTAGATGACCTCTCTATCAAGGTACAATCCCTGGTAGGGATGCTGGGGGCACAAAGGGAAAAGGGTATGCACGAACTGTACGCAAACTCTAATGTTGAGAGAATATTAGAGAAGCTTCCGCCCGCCCGACAAGAGCGCTTCAGGCGGCAAAGGGACCACCGTGATCCTAACGGTTCCGAGCCATCCCTCCTAGACCTAGCCGACTTCCTGGCGAGAGAAGTCAGCAGCCTACGATTGGATACGTTCGTGCGGAGCGCGCCAAGCTCCAGAGAGGGACCTAGGAGATCAAACGATGGCCGCAGGCTGGTGACCGTCATGCACCAAGCCGAGTCAGTACCGCGCAACAAGAACCACAGTACCCCCTCGATGAAAGAGAAGTGGAAGATTGTATGTCCGTACTGCGAAAAGGAACACTGGCTGTCACACTGTGACACGTTCAAGAAGATGACCGCAGACGAGGTGAGTCAATGGATAAAGTCCAACCGCCGCTGTTACCGATGTGCGCGCAGTCACATGGCAGCCGAGTGCCGCTTAAAGAAGAGGTGTAGTCGGTGTGACGGAGCCCACTTGGACGTTTTACATGACAGTAACAGAAGAAAGCCTGCACCCTCAAGCAGCACAAAGGCAAGTGTTATGTACATTGACCCCGCCAGCAGCGGGGGCGCCCGGGTGCTCTTGAAGGTGGTCCGCGTAACACTGAGTTACGAGGACAAGGTCATGGACACCTACGCCCAGTGTGCGATCCATAGCATCATCTTTGGGTGAGCCCCGTCGTTGGGGGGGGGGGGAGGATGCGCGGCGCGCCTCTCAGCGGAAAAAAACTCCGAGCGTGTTTTTATAGTCACATATTTGTCATGTGTAGGTGGGTTTTCCAGCAAACTCACCACTCTCGCTGCCGTTGAATTCGTAAGGGCTGCTACCACATAGTAGTACTTGGTGGCATCACCGGTAATATTCCTGAGATCGAATAGGGCTTCGGCTTGCGCGAACCAAGCGTTGGCACTCTGCGCAGCTTGAGTGAAACTGCGTTCAAAGTTCTGCGATCTGCGTTCTGTTGTTCAGTTGACATGTTCGATATAATCTCCGAAATACGTCCAAGGGTCACAAATGTAGGAATGCAGTAATGATAGCGTAGACGGAGTCGTGTTCCGATGCAAAAACGCTAGTTTATTACGCACTCTACTGTCGCACAAACAACACCCATTCAACTTTCACTGTCTCTCTTTAACTACGTCATCCCCCGCTAAGGGTCATGGGAGATGTAGTAAACACCACAAAAGGCTAGAATGCCGTGAATTGTGTCCCAGTAAGTAGCCACTACACGCAAATCATTAATCATACATCCAAAATAGCATACGTTTATTATTATACACGATGATGATACAGCTCCCAGGGGAGCTTTAGAGACCCCCAGGGGAGCTGATGTCTGATCTAGGGGAGCTATAGCTCCCCGGGCTCCCCTCTTGGATCGCACCCTGCCTACGCCGTCCTTGACGACGGGTCAGAGAAGACCCTTCTCCTCGCGTCCGCTGCGGCCCAGCTGGGGCTGCGGGGGAGCGAAGAAACAATGACGATTCGGACTATAAGAAGAGACCTGAAGACGATCAAGGGTGAGAACGTCTCCTTCACTATCGAAACAAGCGGGCAGCCAGAGAGACGTATAGGATCACTAACGCTTTCACCAGCCAATACATAGGCCTGTCGCAGTACACCTACCCCATCGCCAAGCTGATGGACAAATACGTGCACCTGCGTCAACTACCTATACCGCTCATAGACGGTGCCACCCCGACCCTGCTGATAGGATCCGACCATGCACACCTCATCGTCCCGATGGACCGGGTCCACACCGGGCCCAGAGGCTGTCCAGCCGCAGTCGAGACCCGCCTAGGATGGACACTACAAGGCCCCCTCTCCAGGTCTCCCAACCGAACAGCAGCCACTCGCTGCCTCCACTCCAGAGTGACAGAAGAAGACACCACCCTCCTACAGCACGTCGAGAGGCTATGGACACTAGAGACAATGCCCTTTAAGAACGAAAAGAAACACATTCGTTCCAAGGAAGACATTTATGCTATAGCCCTCCTCGAGCAGGGGACAAAGAGAGTCAAAGTCAACGGAGTGATGAGATACGCAACTCCACTCCTGAGGCGAGAGGGTATGCCTACCTTCCACGCCCCAAAAGAAGCGACGGAGCGGTATCTATCGAACACAGAGCGGCGCCTAGCCAGAGACCCCGCTCAAGCTACTGTGTACCGCGCTGAGATTAACAAGCTAATCACAGCGGGACACATAAAGAGAATTGACATTAAAGAGGCCGATCAGATGACCGAATCATGGTACGTGCCGCACCACAAAGTCCACCACAACGGCAAGGATCGTATTGTGTTTAACTGCAGCTACCAGATCGGATCACAAAATCTGAATAAAGAGCTCTTGCCCGGCCCAACACTTGGCCCCTCTCTACTGGGCGTGTTGCTACGTTTCCGCCAGAACAAGGTGGCCATCAGCGGCGACATCAAAGGGATGTTCCTGCAGGTGCGACTAGTGGAAGAGGACAAGCCCCTGCTGCGGTTCTTATGGAGAGAGAGGATCGGGGATGAGCAACCATCCATCTATCAATGGGAAGTCCTCCCTTTCGGAACCACATGCAGCCCATGCTGTGCTACGTTTGCACTGCAAAAACACGTCGCAGAGGACCCAGCAGCTGATGAAGAGGTCCGACAAAGTGTAGGAAATAGTTTCTACGTGGACACCTGTCTGCAAAGCGTCTCGACGCCAGAAGAAGCCAAGGCCCTCCTACTCAAGCTCCGCGCCTCCCTGATCAAAGGCGGCCTT
This sequence comes from Notolepis coatsorum, assembly GCF_963971535.1. NCBI lineage: Eukaryota > Metazoa > Chordata > Actinopteri > Aulopiformes > Paralepididae > Notolepis > Notolepis coatsorum. Next base: position 75,231,436 of record NC_140176.1, on the reverse strand, counting down.
GATCTCCGGCAGTGGGCCAGCAGCGACCCTCAAGTATTGCGCAGCCTCTCCCCAGAGGACAAGGCAGCAAGCAGCGAGACCTGGATGGCGACCATCCCAGGAGAAGCCCAAGAAATGACATTAGGACTAGTCTGGCGCTTCAAAACAGACTCGCTCCATTATAAACACACACCCCTGACCAAGGAGCAGGGAAGGTCGACTTCACTACCGACCACAAGACGGAGTGTATACAGAACACTCGCCAGACAATATGACCCGTTGGGATGTATTCTACCTTACACCACCAGGGCAAAGATGATTGTGCGAGCGCTATGGGACAAGGACCAGGGCTGGGACGATCCCATACCCGAACACCTTGCCTCCACATGGAGAGAGTGGGAGACAGAACTCAGCTCGCTCCCAGGTGTCAACATACGCCGCAGCTACTTCCCACCCACAGTGAGGCCGGAGACATGTCAGATAGACCTGCACGTCTTCAGCGACGCCTCCGAAGTAGCCTACGGTTCGGTGGCCTACTTGCGGGCCCGAGAGGAGGGAGGAGAAATACATACTGCCTTCCTCCTGGCTCGCTCAAGAATAGCCCCCCACAAGCAACAATCTATCCCGCGTCTAGAGCTCTGCGCAGCCCTAGCAGGAGCGCAACTCGCCACGTTAATCCAACGTGAACTCACCATCCCGGTGCAAAGAACAATCCTGTGGTCAGACTCCATGACCGTACTCACATGGATCCAGTCCGATTCGTGTAGATACAAGGTCTTCGTGGGAGTCAGAATCACAGAGATCCAAGAGTTAACAGAAGCAGCATGCTGGAGGTATGTGGACACAAAACAGAACCCAGCTGACGTCATCACACGGGGAATATCCCTGGATGACCTCACCCGTCACAATCTCTATAGTGACGGTCCCGAGTTCCTCAAGCTCCCGGAAGAAGAGTGGCCTACACCCACCCCACGGGAGGCGAGTGAAGAGGAGGCAGAGAAGAAGAAATCTATGTTCTGTGGGTTGACACACACACTCGTCCCCACAGATCCCAACATAGACGACTGCCCCACCCTTGAGAGTGCGCAGTTAAAAACATTCCTGTGGCACCACCCAGAGGTTCCGTCCACTACTGACATTACTGCAGCTAACTACGAAGAAGCAGAACTCCTTCTGCTACAGCGAGCCCAAAGAGACTCGTTCCCCGACGAGCTAGACTGTCTGCAGGGATCAAAGCCAGTCCCGTCAGACAGCAGACTGCTCCACTTGGCCCCTGAGAGCGACGCCCATAATCCCATCAGAGTGGGTGGTCGTCTGAGGAGAGCCCCAGACTTAACGGATGACGTCAAGTACCCGATAGTCTTAAACAGCCGACACAAGGTCACAGAGCTCATCATAAAGAAATACGACGAGGATGTGCACCACGCCGGGGCAGAGAGAGTCTTTGCGGAGATCAGACGTCGCTATTGGATACTGCAAGGAAGAGAAGCAGTACGACGCTTCCAGCGGACTTGTCTAGACTGTCGCAAGTGGCGAGCACAGCCCAGTATACCCAGGATGGCTGACCTACCCCCCTGTCGCCTCCGACTCGGCGACAAGCCCTTTCACTCCACCGATATGGACTGTTTCGGCCCGCTGTATGTAAAGAAAGGAAGAGGGACGGAGAAGCGGTGGGGTATTGTATTCAAATGCATGACCACCCGAGCGATACACATAGAACTCCTTCCAACCATGAGTACGGACTCATTCCTTATGGCCTTCCGGAGATTCACATCGCGGAAAGGAAAACCGTCTATATTATTGTCTGATCACGGGACAAACTTCAAAGGCGGAGAAAGAGAGCTGAGAGAGAGCTTCCAAGCTATGGGCCCAGAACTTAAGACCCACCTCGCTCCCTCTCAGATTGATTTCCAGTTTAACCCCCCGAATGCACCTCACTTCGGTGGAACTTGGGAACGAGAAGTACGTTCAATAAAGACAGCCCTGTACGCCGTGCTTGGGGCCCAGACCGTGGCGGAAGAAGTCCTCACGACAGTCCTCACGGAGATCGAGGGAGTATTGAACTCAAAGCCCCTCGGTTACGTCTCAAGTGATGTAGCAGATGTCGACCCAGTCACCCCCAACACTCTCTTGATGGGGCGGCTGGACCCCGCGCTACCACAGACAGTGTACAGACCTGAAGAAGCGAACGGCCGAAGAATGTGGAGGTACAGTCAAGTATTGGCTGACAAGTTTTGGAACAGTTTCCTCCTCCACTATCTACCGTCTCTACAGACCCGCCAGAAATGGGTGAAAGAAAGAGAAAATTTGACGGAAGGTACAGTCGTCATGATTATCGACCAGTCACTACCCCGAGCTATGTGGCCGGCCGGCCGCATAAGCAAAGTGATCACTGGTGCCGACGGAAAGGTCAGAGCGGCAGAAGTGCTCGTCCAAGGGCGGACATACACCCGACCCGTGGCGAGGCTGATAGAGTTGCCAAGGCTCCCCGACTCTCTTGATGACGACCATGACCCCCTGACTTTGTGAACTGCCCTACCCTCACAACGGACATTGAGTAGTGGACAGTGCGGTTAATCTGTCTCTGCTTATCTAATTAGGTGCGGACTACTTAGGAGGCGGCTGTTACGAAGGATCAGATTAAACCGAATATATATATTTATTACTTGAGATATATTGTATAGTATTTGTATATCGTCTGATATCCCTTGTATATTCTTTGTACATATACACGGAATATCCCTTTACCTAGTACAGACCATAATATTTTGTTCTCCTATTGGACAGCGATCCCCTAGGCGCCACGGCCATACCCCCAATGTCTAGTTCAAAGTCACCGCCAAAGACATGCCTGGACATAACCGGCTCTGCGCAAGAATACGAGACAGAAATGAGGCTGGTACTAGATTGTTCACCTAACGTATAAATACGGCGCAGGTGAATACAGCAGTATGTTAATCAATAAGTTGAAGCCTCACACCACGATACAACGTGCTGTGAAGTGGGCCCGTTTTGCCCCAAAATAGAGCCTTGAGACCGCGTGCGAATTGATAGCTGAAGTGTCAGAGTTTAACGCTGTATCGTCGAGTTCGACCTATTCTATTATTTAAGTAATAGTCTATTATGTATAGTGTATCGTGCGGCTACCGTTCTACAGTGACCAGCATTACCAACGCTTCCTCGTACCGAGCTAGTGTGCTTATCCAGGCTGGGCGGCTTAACCTGGTGCCGTCATCCGAGGAGCCCTAGACGAGAACCGTGTGGATATGTACACTGGATAACCTACACCGGCGACTACAGAGCCCTTTTCGGCTGGATTATATTTGCTTTGGTCCTGTAGCTGATGGAGCGGAGAATCGTCTACACCCACAATTGTGTGGGATTTACCCTGTGAGGAGCAACGTCGAGCCCGCCTCTAGGACGCCTGAGGCTGGCTAGCTTTCTTCCATGCGGCACTGCATACCGGAGAATAGCTGTTGTTCGTCTGCGGATCAAGAGATTATTGCACTGTCTCCTGTACCTGGAGTCTCTTTATTCCTCGTTGACCCAGACTTTCGCTACCGACAAATCCTCTCCCCTGCTGGCCTACAACCGGAGGGACCCTATTAGTATCTCCAGCTGCCCTACTAGTGTACCATATATATAATTCTTATGATACAGGTGGTATTAATTATCTCCTGCGTAATATGCTCATGGACTTACGCTCTTGACCTATTCATGCACATTCTTCGCCTTACAAACGCAATTCTCAATCTTGATAAGTAAAGTAATGTAAGATAATCTTCGTGCTGCTAATAAATATTCTTCTAAACGAGTATTTGTGTGAAACCGTGTTATTGTGGATGTGTTCATCTCATATACCTGTGTACTGTATGGCCAGTAGTAATGTACATAAGTCAGTAGTGGTTTAATGATACCATACTTATTCAATACAGTCAGGGAATTGTACCCCTCAGTTACACCCATAGTTGCACGGGACTCTGCTACTCTGTAAACAACCAAATATTCATGACACATTGATGTTGAGTGTGATGCTGTGTATAATGTCCAGAGAATCAAAATACCCTGATTAAAGAATATATATGGAGCTACAGTGAGTATAGTTTAGGGTTTTCCTCCTTATTTGAATTTGTCTGCCAATACCTGTGGTGCATATTTACAGACTCATTCATTAAAGTGGCAATCCATAAGATCTTCATTTTTGTTTATTTTGGCATGTATTGGTGATAAGGGATCATTGCTGTTGTAGTTTTGCACTATATTGACTTGCTTTCCATCTTCAAAATACATGCTAACTACTGAGTTAGTCTTCTATTCATTACAAACAAACTGCTGTCGCTGCTGGTGATTTCCCCAGGAATGTCCTACCAGACACCGGTGTTTAGAATAGCCAAGAACAGCAAATGTAAAAACATTCATGAACTGGTTATAGGTAGAATCACTATTGTGTTATATCAGTTAGCGAGAGTGGCAAAATAGACATTTATGTATATGAAACTGTTAGAGAATATTACTTTAAATCCGATCACACAATGTATTATTTCAGTGCAAAAGTTAGCAGTCAATTATTTTAACCTCTTAACAGGCGCCCCCAAAATTGGCCATTTTAGTTTTCGTTTTTGAGGACTGCATACTTTTTTTGCAAACCAAAATACTATACTTTATACTTATACCACATGCATGAGCCTGGTCTCTTTTGAAAGATGACATTCTGAAGTATCTGATACAATAAGGAAAACTCACCTTTAGTGCTAATGAAATAGATGAAATAGGTCTGAACTTGAGTTGTAGAAAAACTTGTTACTCACGTTTTTCTGTAGTAGTTAGTAGTCCAGAAGTAGTATTTCCCAAGAAATTCATATGGCTTAAAAACTTAAAACTCCAGACATCCATAGCCTGAAGCCTTGTGTAGTACATGTCCAAATTTCATAAAGATCCGTTCAGAAATGAGTGATTAGGAGTGATTTTGGTAAACTGTGTACAAAAGAAAAGCTCAGTTTTCTCATATACTTCAATTAATTCTGCGTTTTTTCTCTTCCTGTTTTAGCTCGTGAGTTTTTCATCCCCAGTTGGGGTATCATTGGAAAACCACACTCATTGGCTACAACCCTGTCCAATAATTTTCTAGATCGCCAAATGATTGACAGAACTAGAGCCCCAAGGGTCGGGAGTAGTATTTGTGCAATATCGTGTACTTTGCGCGTACTTCCGTGTACTGGAGAACCGCTGAACGGATTTTGTCACCTGAAAGGGATATCGACAGGCAACAAATGGGGCTTTAATTCGATATATATATTGTATAAAAAAAGATGCACACCCAAGCCACTAGAGGTTGCCAAAGTGCCGGTGGGCAAATCGTCTTCAAGAGGGCCCACATGTGGGCCCCCGCTTGCTAAGAGGTACAATTGCCAGTACCATGGTAAAACTTAAATTATCCTCAAACTACCATGGTACTTCTTTTGGAATGGATGATATCATAGACTTTTGCCGACAAGATTAAAAAAAATATATATCAAGATTCAAGAGGTTTATTTATAACATACTGTACATACCAGGGCATACAGTGAAATGCGGATTGGCCATTCCCGCTTCGATTGTGCAAGAATACAAATATCTTGTGTTTACAAATGTATTAGCATTATAAAAAAGAATATATATATGAATGACAAATGGAAAAGTGACATGCAAAGCACTTTCACAGGCTGATGCAAATAATATGAATTGCAGGTTGGCGTTTGCTCAAGCCCATTATGGGTTATGATTCTAAAAGCATCTCTATATACGTAGGCTATGCCTATGCCTCGTCCTTCAGCATGTCCACTCTCCTTGCTCCATGTCCCCTGAGGCAGTGTTGACATGGTCACTGGCCACGCTAGTTGCGCTACTCATCTGGAGTTCAAACCCACAGCACACAAACAGGAGCCAGGGATTGTGTTCTTTCTCAGCCTGCCAGCAATAAGCACAACCATGCATTTTTTTTGCTTACACCCACATTGTTTGCTTTGGGACTGTCCAATACTGTACTAGATGCATAGGCAAAACATTTTGTACATCCTACTCACTTGGTGTTAAATTTGATAAACAACCCGTATGTACTATGTAATCCTGTCTCACATGTGTTATCTTGTACTGTATATTAGTCCTCTTCTATAGCCTCTCTCCACTGGCTACCGGTACAGTATAGAATTGATTTCAAGGTTCTCCTGTTTGTTTTTAAAGTCCTAAATGAGCAGGCCCGTGACCGTGCCTTTACTGTTATACAACAACATGCCCCTTCTTGTCATAAATGGGTAACACTTTATAATAACACTCAGTTATAAGACCTTTATAAGGTATTTGTAGATAATGAACTAACCATGAACGAATCATTTATATACATTCGTAGATTATTATTAAATCATTTATAACTATATTTGTGTAACATTTACAAATTAGTTCTACATTATTTATAACTCATTATCAACATTGTTTGTACTTGATTTGTTCATCATTAAATAATGTTGTTTAATGTGTAGTAACACATTTGTAGATGCTTTGAAAAATGGATATGAAAAATGTTGTGAAGGGCCAGATTAAAGTTGAGAATCTACATTTATTGTTTTATATACTTTGTATATTATTTATATATACATGGTATATCCCTTTAAGCCTGCGTTCGAACCATAGTAATATTCACTTTCCTTATGAATAATGCCCCCTGACGGTGGCGCCAGGCAGTCTCGCACTCAGACAGGTGCAAGGGGCGAGTTTGGGGCAAGTCAGGACATGCCCTTAGCAGTGTATTGATTCCGGACAAGTGGTTAGGTTTGGAACTAGAAAGCCACTTAAGTATATATATTGGCGCAGGTGCGCACAGCAGCAGTTCGTCTAAGCAAGCAGTGTGACAAGTTCGGTAACAGTGAAGTGAGCAGCAGTGCGTCTAACAGAGCGTTGAGAACATCATCATCATCATTAGGTGGCTTCTTCGTTCCGAAGGTTGCCTATCACTCTCCAACCCATTCTGTCCCCACTTCTTCTCTCCAACTCCGTGACTCCGCCTCTCACTCCACTCCAATCACAGACATCGTCTACCCAGCCTTTTCTTGGTCTTCCACTTCCTCTCTTTCCATCCACCTTCCCCATCACCACCTTCTTGAACATCTCCCCGCTGGATCCTCTCAGAACATGCCCGCACAACTCCATCTTTCTCTTTTTCAACCTCTCCAGCAGCTGTCCCCCTTGCATATCCGCTCTTCTCAGTACCTCCTCATTCTTGATCTTATCCTTCCATGTTATCTTCAGCATCTTCCTCAGTGTCCACATTTCAAAAGAGTCTATCATCCTCTTTGCCTCTTCATTCAGCGTCCATGCTTCTGCTCCGTATGAAAAGACTGACATAACATACGTTTCCAAAATCCTGGTCTTCGTTTTCCAACTTATGTTTCTTCTCAATAATTCTTTATGGTTCCAGAATGCGCCCTTTGCAATTCCGGTTCTTCTCTTAATGTCCATGTTAGCTCTTCCACCTTCACTGATCCAGCTTCCAAGGTACATGTACTCCTTCACTTGTTCAAGTTTTTCTCCATCCACCTGTATTTTACAAACAGTTCCTGGTGTTTTTTCAATGATCATTACTTTAGTTTTCTTTGTGTTTAGTGACATTCCATAGTTTTTGCATTCGACATTCAGCTTATTCATCATGTCCTGTAGATCTTCTTGACAGTTACAGACTATAGCAGTGTCATCCGCGTATCTTATATTGGTGATGTTCTCTTCGCCAAGTTTTACTCCTTTCCCTCCTCTCAGACCTTTTTTCATCAGTGATTCACTGTACATATTAAAGAGTACAGGGGACAAGATGCATCCTTGTCTTACACCCTTCTCCACCGGGAAGTCTCTTGATTTCTCCTTTCCTATTCTAACATTAGCCTTCTGCCTCCAGTATAAGTTGGCAATTATTCTTCGGTCAGAAACTGGTATTTTGAATTCTTCCATTGTTCTCATCAATGTTGTATGTTCAACTCTGTCGAAGGCCTTCGTGAAATCGATGAAGCAAATATACAGCTTCTTCTGTTGGTCTATCGATTTTTCACCAATGATTCTGAGTTGGCAGATTGCATCTCTTGTTCCTTTTCCTTTGCGAAAACCCATTTGGCTATCCGAGAGCTGATGTTCAATTATGGGTTCTATTCTGTTCTTGATGATTTTCAGGAGTACTTTTGATGCATGAGATATCAAACATGTGCGAATAGAATAGTAAAGTGTCAGAGTTTAATGCAGTAACGTCAAGTTCGACCTAGTTTAATGTGAAGTAAATAGTCGTTCATTTATTGTATGTGCACAGGAGAACCAGCGTCGGCGATTGCAGAACCATTACTGGTTGGATTATATTGATTTTGAACGTGTTACCCGGAGAAGAGCCTCGTTGATTTCCACTATCGTTTGGGATTCAACCTCGTGAGGATTACACTCGGGCTGGCCTCATGGACAGAGGCTGGCTAGCTGTCATAAGTGCTATCGAGCATTTGGATTACAATTATTGCTTTGCTGCTGATCGTTGGATTTACAAGGACCGACTCCTGTACATGGAGTCTCTTTATTCTTCATTGAATCAGACTGAGTATCCGAACATTCCTCTACCCTCTAGGCCTTACACCCCGGAGGGAACCCAGTGTCTCCAGGCGGTACCAGCGTTGCCTTCTATAGTTGCTATTATACGACCGGTGGCATCAACTTAGACCCATCGTAGGATTCCTGCTATTCCCAGTGACTCATGCTACTGACTGACTTTATGCATATTCTTCGCCATACAAGCGCGACCCTAATTCTCATTCTGTAACCTAATGTTGCATAATAATAAAATACCCTCAAATACTATTTCTTTGTCAATGCCGTGTTCTTATGAGTGTTCACCATCTATATTTGATGTACTGTCTGGCCAGTAATTAAAGTACATACCTAGCAGTGGTTTAATCTATCACAATCTTTAATACAGTCAGGGTTTTGTAACCCCTCAGTTACAAAAAAACTACTATACTGTACCTCCATTTATTTGTTCATGTTCATCAAATGATTTGTTAAGACATTCATAAAACATCTATAAATCATTTGCAGATGCTATTGTGTGCCCTAATCTAAAGTGAAGCCTATTCATCATTAACAAATGTCTAATAGTTTGTTTATTTGTGGACTTTTATGAATACAAACGAAGCAATTACCAGACTTGTCTTTTCATGTTTAACAAATGATTTGTTAAGACATTCATAAAACATCTATAAATCATTTGCAGATGATATTGTGTCCCCTAATCTGAAGTGAAGCCTATTCATCATTAACCTGTTAATCTGTAGACCGTTTTCGCCTAAAGGTACATGCCTAAGTAAATGGAAGATTGCTCCACTTCCGCAAGGTCAATTAGCATGTTCTTGGTATCTAGGAACATCTAGGGACCTGGGGGTATGTATTTCCAGTGTCAGAAATATTGTGTCTGTTACTAGGCTGAGTAAATTGTAATGAAGAAAAGAAGAATATTAATTATGATTTATGATTTTTGCATCTTTGATCAAAAATGTATACGGGTAGGAGAAAATGCTCACTGAGCTCATTCACCACCTTATTGAGATCATGTGTACAAAAAATCTAAGCAAATGAATAAAGGGAAGATGATTAAACAGAAGGATATGTAGATACAGTAATTAATGATAATCGATTTTAATTATAAATTCATATTTGACCTTGAACTTGACCTTGACCTTATTATGGCCAAATCATACATCTATGGATAGGGAAAATGCTCCTCTTTCCAATGGCAGGGTTGAATCTGGATTTAGTCATTTCCTTGCGGTTTTTACGATAATTAGCATTTTCTGATAAATTCGTATTTCCGATAAATCGTATAAAACATCGGTAAAATGAAAATATACACTTTGCCTACTGTTTTTGATAGGGTTATGGTCTTTACTCTTTGCTACAAAAAAAATATTTAAAAACATTAACCTCTTAACATCCAAGGGCCCACATGTGGAAGATTCTTTGCCGACCTCTAGTGGCTCGGATGTGCATTTATTTTAATACAATATATAGATATAATTAAAGCCCTATTTGTTGCCTGTCGGTTGCCCTTTCAGGTGACAAAATCCGTTCAGCGGTTCTCGAGTTACATGCCGATATGTGAGGCGTGCCCCAAAGTACGCAAAAGTACACATTACCACCCCCGACTCCCGGGGCTCTAGTTCCGTCAATCATTTGGCGATCTCCAAAGTCTTTGCACAGGGTTGTAGCCAATGAGTGTGGCTTTCCAATGATACCCCATGATATGATAATTGGGGATCTAATACGGTCTCTATTGATCGATTTATGATTACATTTAAACAATATGGCTTTCTGGAGAAGTGCTAACCTTACGGAGGGCATGGAGGAGGTCACTCCTGCATGGCTCTCAATGGAGCAAGCAGCTTGTCAGGGTACCTCTCTCCTAGCCCTTTTGAATAGCCCTGTCAAGATAAACAAGTCATTATATGAAGGGAATGTTATAGTACATAGCTCCTTGAAGGTATGGAAACAGATTAAAACATACTTGAAAGCCCCAAATATGTATACAGACACTCCAATCGGTAATAACCATGCCTTTAAGCCATCCACTATGGACCAAGGGTTTGCACAGTGGAAGGTGAAGGGTATAGGGAGCTTGAAGGACTTGTACCAAGGGGGCCAGTTCCTATCATTCGAGCAACTGAAATTGGTTGGACAATTGTTTTTGAACAAGAAAAAAAATAAGATTGCATGTGTGCATCAACATGGAATGTAACTAAAGTAATGTGCAATAAAAATACTTATAAAAAAAAAAATTAGCTTAGTCCAGCTCAATACATACAATTGTTAAGGGGGTGCAGACCTGAGAAATACTTTCGTCTTGTTTACATCAGGGTCCCCCAACAATTAGCATTTCAATGGTGTGTGTGGGGGGTTGCCAATCCAATGTCACACCTCCACAGGCTAGTCTTTCTCTGCTCTGCATCCCCTTAAACATTTTGTGTGTATTGAGCCATACTGTATTGTACCCATTCTGCAATCAGTTAAATAACGTTTTCATTAATTCATTCTGTCCATCTGTCTCTCTCACTTGTTTAATCTTTCACTGCAACACTGGTTCTCTCGCAAAACCCCAAACGTTACAATGCCCGCTATGATTGTGCAATAAAACAATAGTTTCGTTTGAGTTTACTCAGTTTATTTGATCAGGGACAGTGCATATCAATCAACAGTTATACATTTATAAATGAATACAATTACAGAAGAAAAAACATTATTATCAAACCAGATTGGAGGAGTGTAAAGGGGATAGTAAGAGACTATGGAAAACATTGAATGAACCATTTGACATTGCAACTCATTTCAACAATTACTTTGTTTCCAAGGTAAACACAATTATAAATCAAATGTTGCCAATGAGTGGTAAGCTGTCAGACTCTGTAATTAAAAAACATATAATGTATGACAAGAAATGCCGATTTAAATTTAAATGCACAAGTCCAAATGATATTGAAAAGCTCCTCCTGTGAGGTTTCTGTCCTTGCTTTCTCACTCGTTCTGTTCCTTTAACCACCCTCGCTTTGTTTTCATTCATTTTTTCTGTCAAGTATTTCAATTCCCTCGTTCACACGTTTCTCCCCGTTGACGTCATCTGAGACGTCGCTGATTGGTTCTCTCACTTCCCCACGCTTGTCAATCACATTCCCCAGCTGTCACTGCTTTTCAATCAATCGATCCCTCATTATTTATACCCCGTTTTCCCCACCCTAAGTTGTTGGATCGTCTTGATTTGTCGCTGGATGTTTTTCCCCGTTGCTGCTGTTTCATTGTGCTGTTCTCCAGGAATTCCTAGAAGCCTTCGCTTGGATACCTGCTCCGTGGCGCGCGCTCGCCTCCTCTGTTGTTCCTGTTCCTTTTACGCAGCTCGTCTGGGTGAGTTTTTCTAGATTGACTGTCTTGACCTATTTCCGATTTTCGTGTGTAACCTTTACACTGAAGTCTACCACCTTTTTGTCAAACAGTCACTCACCCAGCCATTATCGATTTTGCTCTTTCCTTTATGGAATAATATTTTTGGGATCTTCCACCTCCCTCTGTGTGTTTGCTCACGCCGAAGATATTATTTCACATTTGGACAGTGTTTGGATTTTTGCTCACTGTGTGTTTACACGAAGATATGATTTCACATTTGGACTGTGTTTGGATTTTTGCTCACTGTGTGTTTACATGAAGATATTCACTTGGGCTGTTTTTGGAATATTGCACATCACTGTGTTGTTAACACGAAGAATATTACACCCTGTCCTCCTGCTCGTTTCAAGTCTGCTCTGTCACTGACTCGTTCCCTCTCTCCCTCTCTCGGTTCTTGCACAACATCTGAGAGATCCGCCGTGAGAATTCTGCAGAGCGGTACAGAGGTCTGCTCCTGCTTCCCAAGACTACCCTTCCGGGAGAAGCTGCAGAGCAGCAGAACTTTGCCCCTTGTTCATTGTACCTGTTCTTGTTGACCTGCTTTCCCTGTTTCACTTATTCTTATTACCAAATAAACAAGCCCTAGTATTTGGCAACTCTGAATCCTACTCTCTTGTGTCGTTAGCATTTGGGGTCGTTGTCAAACCATAACATTACGATCCAACCACAATGACGACCCCAGCCGACACAGAGGGGGTCAGAACCGCACTTGCAATTCAAGTCGAGTTGACCAGGGATCACGGTCTCCAACTAGAGCGGGCTGCGGCTGCGGTGCAGGACCTCAGGGACCAGGTCCTGCCTATGCAGGGTTCAATGGCCGCTATGGCGGGACAACAGTCCGAGATTCTCGCCCAGCTTAACTCGCTGGGCGACGCCGTTAATACTTTTCATCTCTCACACCCTTCAGGAACATTCCCCGCAGCCCCAGCAGATCTCGCACCTCGGGAACCCCTTCTCTCCGTCCCACGGCTGTTCGACGGTAATCCCGAGGAGTGTGCCACATTCATCATGCAATGTGAGTTGGTTTTCCGTCATCAACCAAGCCGTTTTTCTGCTCATGGGTCCCGAGTGGCTTATATAACCAACCTACTTTCAGGCCATGCTGCCCAGTGGGTCACTTCCTCCTGGGCAATGGAAGCAGATTTTTTGTTCTCCTACCCAGACTTCGTGGCGGAGCTCCGCAGAGTGTTCCACCATCCGGCCCGAGGTCTGGACCCTGGAGCCCGGTTGGGGACCTTCCGACAAGGGAGCAGCAGGGTGACGGACTATGTCATGGAGTTTCGCCTGGCGGCGGTGGAGAGTGGATGGAACGAACCTGCTCTTCGCCTAACCTTCATAAGGGGGCTCAGTGACGCAGTCCGGGACCAGCTCGCTACCAGGGAGGTGCCCGACTCCCTCGAGGAGCTGTTTAGCCTTGTCATCCGTATTGACGGACGCCTCCTGGAGAGAAGGCGCGAGAGGGCCCGACTGTCACCTCCTGAAGCACCCCGGACTCCTGGACGCCCCGTCCCCAACACTACTGATGGTAACAGGCTTCCCCGTCCGGTGCGCGAGGAGGAACCCATGCAGCTGGGACGCTCTCATCTGAGCCAGGCGGAGCGTCAGGCAAGGCTCAGGTCCGGTCTCTGCCTCTACTGCGGAGGTGCGGGACACCGTATCGCCGACTGCCCTACCCGGCCAAAAGATCGGGCTCACCAAGACCCCGGGAGATCCTGGTGAGCCGTTTTTCCCATTCCCAGCGCCGCGCACCACCTGACCATCTGATGAGCGTCACCCTGGCCTGGGGGGACCAACGTGCCACGGTGGAGGCCCTCATCGACTCTGGGGCAGACGAGAACTTCCTCGACTTCGAGTTTGCCACCCAAGCCAACATACCTCTTGAGGCCCTTGTGAGGCCCTTGGAGATCTTTTCGTTGGACCAACACCGCCTGGCCGACATCTCTCAACGGACCGGCCCAGTCTTGCTGACCATTGCTGGGAACCACGTAGAGAGGATCCAGTTCCTCATTACCCAATCCCCCCTTGTCCCGGTGGTCCTGGGTAGGCCCTGGCTCGCGCTGCACGAGCCCCACATCGCCTGGTCCTCCGGTACCATCAGGGGCTGGAGCTCCTCCTGTCACGCCCGCTGTCTACAGGCGGCGTCTTGTCCCCCGCCCCGGAGACCGGCTGGTGAGTTGCCCCCGGATCCCTCGTCCATTCCTCCCGAGTACCACGACCTCATGGAGGTATTCAGTAAGACCAGGGCTCAGTCCCTTCCACCTCACCGCCCCTATGACTGCGCCATCGACCTCCGCCAAGGGGCTCCCCTTCCCGGCAGCCGCCTCTACAGTCTGACTGTCCCGGAGAAGAAGGCGATGGATCTCTACATCTCTGAGTCATTGGAAGCAGGACTCATTCGGCCTTCCTCCTCCCCGGTGGCGGCCGGGTTCTTCTTTGTTGGTAAGAAGGATGGGGACCTGCGACCCTGCATCGACTATCGTCAGCTCAACGAGATCACCATCAAGAACAAATACCCCCTACCTCTCATGAGCTCCACCTTCGAGCCACTGACCCAGGCCTCGTTCTTCACCAAGCTGGATCTCCGAAGTGCCTATCATCTTGTCCGTATCCGTGAGGGCGATGAATGGAAGACCGCCTTCAAGACCCCCAGGGGCCACTATGAGTACCTTGTGATGCCGTTCGGCCTCACCAACGCCCCGGCGGTATTCCAGGCACTCATGAACGATGTCCTCCGTGACATGCTGGAGGTGTTCGTGGTGGTGTACCTGGACGACATTCTTATCTTTTCCAGGACCCTCGAGGAACACATCCTGCATGTCCGCCGGGTGCTGGAGCGCCTCCTCCACAATCGGCTCTTCGTCAAGGCGGAGAAGTGCCGTTTCCACTCCAACTCCGTCGACTACCTGGGCTTCATCGTGGAGAAGGGCTTGACCCGAGCGGATCCTCGCAAGATCCAGGCTGTGGAGGATTGGCCGGAACCCACCACTCGGAAGGAGTTACAGAGTTTCCTCGGGTTCGCAAACTTCTACCGAAGGTTCATCCGGAACTACAGCCAAGTGGCGGAGCCTCTTACCAAGCTGACCTCCCCCGCTCTGCCGTTCGACTGGTCCCCAGCGGCATGCGCTGCGTTCCGCTCCCTCAAGAGAAGGTTCACTTCCGCTCCTATCCTGCTCCACCCTGACCCCAAGAGACAGTTCATCGTGGAGGTGGACGCCTCGGATTCTGGCCTGGGCGCTGTCCTATCCCAGCGTTCTCCTTCCGACCAGAAGGTACATCCTTGCGCCTTCTACTCGCGTCGCTTCCTCCCCGCCGAGAGGAACTACGACACCGGCAATCGGGAGCTACTGGCGGTCGTGGCTGCTCTGGAGGAGTGGCGTCATTGGCTAGAGGGTGCCGAGGAGCCTTTTACCATCTGGACGGACCACAAGAACCTACGTTCATCCGCGCTTCCAGGCGCCTCAACGGTCGGCAGGCGAGATGGGCCAGTTTCCTCAGTCGGTTCGACTTCTCGCTGACCTTCCGCCCCGGTTCCCGCAACACGAAGGCCGACTCCCTGTCCCGGATGCACTCCAAGGGGGCTCCACCCTCTGAGGACCCATCTCCCATCATCCCGGAGGCCCGAGTGGTTGGAGCCATCACCTTGGGCATCGAGGGTGTGGTGAGGCGTGCCCTACGCTTCCAACGTGCTCCAAGCAACGTCCCTAGGAGCCGTCTCTTCGTCCCTGACTCTGTCCGGTCCCAGGTACTGCTGTGGGGCCATACCAGCCGGTTCGCCTGCCACCCAGGTGTCCATCGCACGTTCTCCTTCCTGGCTCGTCGTTTCTGGTGGCCCACCATGCGGAACGACGTCAAGGAGTTCGTATTGGCCTGCGCGGTCTGTGCCCGCAGCAAGGCCTCTCACCAGGCACCCTCCGGGCTCTTGCAGCCACTTCCCGTTCCAAGCCGTCCGTGGTCACATGTGGCGCTCGACTTCGTCACTGGTCTACCCTCCTCCCAGGGGAACACCTGTCTTCTGACCGTGGTGGATCGATTCAGCAAGGGGGTCCACCTCGTGGCCCTCTCCAAGCTTCCCTCAGCAGCCGAGACGGCGGACCTCCTGACGCACCACGTGTTCCGCCTTCACGGTTTTCCCCAGGACATCGTCTCTGACCGGGGGCCCCAGTTCACCTCCCAGGTATGGCGGGCTTTCTGCAAGGGATTGGGGGCAACGGTCAGTCTCTCCTCTGGCTACCATCCCCAGACAAACGGGCAGACGGAGAGGATGAACCAGAGCGTGGAGTCTGCTCTTCGGTGTGTGGCAGCCGAGAGGCCGGCATCCTGGAGCCGTTTCCTTCCCTGGGTTGAATACTCGATCAACTCAATGGTCAGTTCCGCCACCGGCCTCTCCCCTTTTGAGGCCTCCCTGGGCTACCAGCCCCCTCTTTTTCCCGCACTGGAGACGGAAGTGGCAGTTCCCTCCGTGCAGGTCCACCTCGACCGCTGCCGTCGCGTTTGGGAGATCACCAGGACCGCGCTGCTCCGGACATCTGAGCGCGCCTGTCGTGGTGCCGACCGGCGCCGGGTTCCCGCGCCGACTTACCGCCCTGGGCAGAGGGTGTGGCTCTCCGCGAAGGACCTCCCGCTACGGTCCTCGGCCAAGAAGCTCAACCCTCGCTTCGTCGGTCCTTTCGAGGTCCTGAAGGTACTCAGTCCGGCGGCCCTGCGCCTGAAGCTTCCTGCATCCATGCACATCCACCCCGTGTTCCATGTCTCCCGGGTTAAGCCCGTCTCCCTCAGTCCCCTTATGCCTCCAGCTCCTGATCCACCGCCTCCTGTGCTAGTGGATGGTCACCCCCAGTGGCAGGTCCGCCGGTTGATGGGCGTTCGTCGGCGGGGCCGGGGGTTCCAATACCTGGTGGACTGGGAGGGTTACGGCCCTGAGGAGCGTAGCTGGGTCTCCCGGCAGCTCATCGTGGATCCCGGCTTGATCACCGACTTCCATCGGGCCCATCCTGACGAGCCGGGTCGGCCTGGTCGCCGGGTGGCTCCCGTGGAGGGGGGGGTACTGTGAGGTTTCTGTCCTTGCTTTCTCACTCGTTCTGTTCCTTTAACCACCCTCGCTTTGTTTTCATTCATTTTTTCTGTCAAGTATTTCAATTCCCTCGTTCACACGTTTCTCCCCGTTGACGTCATCTGAGACGTCGCTGATTGGTTCTCTCACTTCCCCACGCTTGTCAATCACATTCCCCAGCTGTCACTGCTTTTCAATCAATCGATCCCTCATTATTTATACCCCGTTTTCCCCACCCTAAGTTGTTGGATCGTCTTGATTTGTCGCTGGATGTTTTTCCCCGTTGCTGCTGTTTCATTGTGCTGTTCTCCAGGAATTCCTAGAAGCCTTCGCTTGGATACCTGCTCCGTGGCGCGCGCTCGCCTCCTCTGTTGTTCCTGTTCCTTTTACGCAGCTCGTCTGGGTGAGTTTTTCTAGATTGACTGTCTTGACCTATTTCCGATTTTCGTGTGTAACCTTTACACTGAAGTCTACCACCTTTTTGTCAAACAGTCACTCACCCAGCCATTATCGATTTTGCTCTTTCCTTTATGGAATAATATTTTTGGGATCTTCCACCTCCCTCTGTGTGTTTGCTCACGCCGAAGATATTATTTCACATTTGGACAGTGTTTGGATTTTTGCTCACTGTGTGTTTACACGAAGATATGATTTCACATTTGGACTGTGTTTGGATTTTTGCTCACTGTGTGTTTACATGAAGATATTCACTTGGGCTGTTTTTGGAATATTGCACATCACTGTGTTGTTAACACGAAGAATATTACACCCTGTCCTCCTGCTCGTTTCAAGTCTGCTCTGTCACTGACTCGTTCCCTCTCTCCCTCTCTCGGTTCTTGCACAACATCTGAGAGATCCGCCGTGAGAATTCTGCAGAGCGGTACAGAGGTCTGCTCCTGCTTCCCAAGACTACCCTTCCGGGAGAAGCTGCAGAGCAGCAGAACTTTGCCCCTTGTTCATTGTACCTGTTCTTGTTGACCTGCTTTCCCTGTTTCACTTATTCTTATTACCAAATAAACAAGCCCTAGTATTTGGCAACTCTGAATCCTACTCTCTTGTGTCGTTAGCATTTGGGGTCGTTGTCAAACCATAACACCTCCTATCACTTAAACCAGATAAACCTTGCGGTGTTGATAATCTGAATGGAACACTGCTACAAATCTCTGCAAAATGTGTGGCTAAGCCACTATCACATATATTTAATTTATGTTTTGAATCGAGGGTCTTTCCTCAGCCTTGGAAAACGAGTGAAAAACCAGTAATAGGTAAGTTATTGGAAAGAATTTGTTGATCCGTCTAAAGCGTTTGACTCTGTGGATCACGCATTATTGCTGATGTGATTATGCTTCTTGCCACTGCACAAATGGCCTTCTGTATTTGTATTTGATTTGTATGTTTTTTGTTTAATGCCCTTGTTTTTATGTTGAAACTTGTTGTGTGCCGTGTTGGTCAGGACTCCCTGGAAGAAGATATATTGTATCTCAATGGGACATTCCTGGATAAATAAAGGATATAAAAAAAAAAATAGAAAAGAAAATAGCTGACACTTTTATCCAAAGCGACTTACAAGTTCTGTTCGACAACTTGTAACTTCTCAGTTACAGTGGGTGACAATATTGTTACAAGGAAAGATGAAATTACCTACCTGGGTTCCATCCTAGAGGCTAATCTCTCCTGTGACAAAATGACATCCAATGTAATAAAAAAAGTCAACCAACGAACTCGATTCTTGTACCGGATCTCCTCTCTGGTAAACAAGAATACCCTGAAGACTCTGGCAGGAGCACTCATTCAGGGGTACTACGACTATGCTTGCACCTCATGGTACCAAAGCACCTCAAAGGCGCTAAAAACAAAATTACAAACATCTCAAAACAAACTGGTCAGACTACTGCTTGACCTTACTCCTAGAACCCACCTCACCCCTGCCCACTTTGACAACCTAGGATGGCTTAGAGTAGACGACAGAGTACAGCAACTTGCAATGGGCCTGGTCTACAAGATACACTACACGACCAAGGTACCCATGTACATGTCAAAATACTTCCCAAAGGTCAGTGAATACCACGATCACAACACCAGAGGGAGCTCCACAAATCATGTTAAACCCAGATTCGGCTCAAATAAGGGACTAAACACGTTTCGCAATTATGCCACATCAATGTGGAACGCCCTACCCAAAGCTGTAAAGGAATGTGGATCACTACCCACTTTCAAAACCTCTCTCAAGGGACACCTACGGGAGACTGCAATTCAACACTGGCCCCTGTAAATATCCTAACCCAACCCCCTCCAATGTACAGTCATTTACCTAGTATGGTTTTGTCAATAGTCCAATGTACAATTTTGTTTGTTTGTACAGTGTCCCCCCCCCCCCTCAATGTACAGTTTTGCTTGTATATACAGTGTGCCCCCCCCCCCCCCCCAACCACCTCCAATGTAGATTACCCAGTATGGTTGTCAATATCCCAGTGTACCCAACCCCCCCCCCACCCAACCTCCTCCAATGTACAGTTTCTACGTCAAATGTATATACTCCCTTTTCCTGACTCCTTCTGTATCACAAACAGTACTGTATTTGCAAATCTGGTATGTCATAAATGTATAGATGTAGCAGTACTGACTATCTGTATGTCATGTATGTCATATATGTCCTGATGAATTGAAAATGGGGGACCCTGATGTAAACAAGACAAAAGTCTTTCTCTGGTCTGCATCCCCTTAACAATTGTGTGTATTGAGCTGTACTGTATTGTACCCATTCTGCAATCTGTTAATAAAGTTTTCAATCAATCAATCAATCAATCAATCAATCAATCAATCAATCAATCAATGACATCCTGGTCAGAACTGGGGGCAGAGGAGGCTGCAGGCACATTTCAGAAACAGTAGTTAGTAAAGAATTGTGAGTAATATTATTGGCAAAACTTAGCCTGAAGTATATAATTAGGTTGCTGTTTATCAAAAAAAATAAAAAATAATAATTGTTCTTGTTACTGACTCGTGTCAATCTTCCATGTTTTCGCTATAGTGTGTAGACCTTGCTACACATGTATTTCGTTCATATTGTTTATGGACAATGAGATGGGAGTGGAACTTTGTACATGCCCTTTGGGCTTCGTTCCCTCCTAGCACTGTTTTTTTAAATAATGTGCTAAATAAATAAAATAAACTAAACATATGAAGCTAAATACTCTGCTCTCACATTGTAGCTTCCTGGGGGCTTGTTCAGAGGAGGCTGCAGGTAGACGTGCTGCAGGTAGAGGTGCAGATAATTAGGTTGCTGTTTATCATAATGAAGCTAAATACTCTGCTCTCACATTGTAGCTTCCTGGGGGCTTGTTCAGAGGAGGCTGCAGGTAGACGTGCTGCAGGTAGAGGTGCAGATAATTAGGTTGCTGTTTATCATAATGAAGCTAAATACTCTGCTCTCACATTGTAGCTTCCTGGGGGCTTGTTCAGAGGAGGCTGCAGGTAGACGTGCTGCAGGTAGAGGTGCAGATAATTAGGTTGCTGTTTATCATAATGAAGCTAAATACTCTGCTCTCACATTGTAGCTTCCTGGGGGCTTGTTCAGAGGAGGCTGCAGGTAGACGTGCTGCAGGTAGAGGTGCAGATAATTAGGTTGCTGTTTATCATAATGAAGCTAAATACTCTGCTCTCACATTGTAGCTTCCTGGGGGCTTGTTCAGAGGAGGCTGCAGGTAGACGTGCTGCAGGTAGAGGTGCAGATAATTAGGTTGCTGTTTATCATAATGAAGCTAAATACTCTGCTCTCACATTGTAGCTTCATGAGGGCTTGTTCAGAGGAGGCTGCAGGTAGACGTGCAGTGGAGGCAGGCTGGGCTGGTGCAGAGGAGGAAGAGAAGAGGAGAAGATCTTTGATCCTCCTTGCTTCCTCAGCGGGGTCCTGCCGTAGATGTCCAGATGGACCCTTCCTGAAAGAGACATCCTTCCTTCCAGGGAACTTCTTCATTATTGCCTGTACAAAGCAAAACATCATGCATATTATAATTAAAATCACGTCACGTCTCAGTCCAGCGAAGAGACCAGAGAAAGACTTTCGTCTTGTTTACATCAGGGTCCCCCATTTTCAATTCATCATAACATGACATACATGACATACAGATACAGTACTGCTACATCTATACATTTATGACATACCAGATTTACAAATACAGTACTGTTTGTGATACAAAAAGAGTCTAAAAAAGAGAGTATATGATAACGTTAGCACACTGGCTCATTGATTTAACTCTACTGTAGCAAGCCAAGTTACTATGGGGGACCCTGATGTAAACAAGACGAAAGTCTTTCTCTGGTCTGCATCCCCTTAACAATTGTGTATATTGAGCTGTACTGTATTGTACCCATTCTGCAATCTGTTAAATAAAGTTTTCATTCATTCGTTCATTCACTTACCGATCTTTGTGCAGCTTACAGTAGTTCAAGTGTCGAACGAAGTTGGACGTTGCGCATCTTCATCTGTGATCCTCGAACCGCACGTTTTGCATACTGCGATTCGTTTTTTGTTTATCACCGCATAGTTTTTATAACGAAACGCAACAATCTGGGTAGCATTTTACATTTCGCCGTGAACTCAGCTGTAACATTATTACTGACTGTGGATCGCTCGTGCTATCGCGCAACGTGATTGGTTGTTTCAAAACAAAGTGGGTCTGGGAAATGAAGTGTGGATTCGCGCAAAATGAATTAATATATATACATTTAATAACGTTAATTTTTAATCGTTGGGCATGGGGGGAGGTATCAAGTCTTTTCAAGTCAAGTGAAGTTGCATAGCAACAACAGACAATAAGTTGACTCAGAATAACTCATGTACAAATGCCGATATGCCCTACTTTGTTTACTTGTTTATTGCACAATGTCGCTCTATTGGTTGGATTCTTATTATATATTATTACTATTGTATTATGCACATCGTTGCGGGCAATTTCATTTTATAAATAATAAAAAAATATATAAATATTAGACAGGCTGGGAATCAAACCCCGGGCGTCGGCTTGAAAGGAATGGGGATAAACCACTAGACCACGGTACTAGACAAAATATATCATTATAAATAGAGCCCACCTGGCACCTCCACTGCTAATTCGACAGGTCTTAACGGTTTCATTATTTTATTCAGCAACATTGCGTACACAAACTTATTGTTACCAAGAAGCATTACACTAACGCTTTCTTTTGATGAAATGAATGGACAAGAGAGCCGTACGTCGGCCATCTAATGAAGTTAGATTTGACACGTTTTAATATTATACACTTTGACTGCTGAATTGACACGTTTAACTTATTCATTCTTTAATTCAGCAACATTCATTCATGCAGTCTGTAGACATACTGTAGGACGTTGTAGCATCCTATGAATGAAGTCACCAGCTGTAATGGAACGGAATGGAACTCGAGCTTAGTCCAGCGCGGAGCTCCTCCAATGAATGAACAAAAAGCCGGCGCGTCGGGCAGTTGTCACCAGCTGTATGAGAGCACCCCCGCTGGTCATTGTTAACATTAACCTCGCAAAACGGCATCATAACGGCAGGCAAACAGCTGTTCCAGGACTTTTCCCAGCTGTATCTGTATATATATATTTATTGATATATATTGCATAGTATTTGTATATCGTTTGATATCCCCTGTATATTCCTTGTACATATACACGGAATATCCCTTTAGCCTACTACAGACCATAATATTTCATTCTCCTATTGGACAGCGGTCCACCGGCGCCAGGGACCGGCCCCCGGAGTCAGGTTCAAAGTCACCGTCAAGACATGTCTGGACATGCCCGGCCTTGCCCAGGGATACGCGACAGAAATGAGATTGGCACTAGTTTGTTCACCGTGCATATAAATACGGCGCAGGTGAATACAGAAGTAGAGTTACCAATAAGTTGAAGCCTCACCCACGATACAACGTGCGGTGAAGTATGGCCTGTTTGGCCCCAGAATAGAGCATTGAGACCGCGTGCGAATTAATAACTGAATTGTCAGAGTTTGGCGCTATACCGTCGAGTGCGACATATTTCTATTAAGTTAATAATAGTCTATTTGTGTATAGTGTATCGTGCGGTTAAAGTTCTAAAGTGACCAGCATCTCCAACGCTTCCTCGTATTAGCTAGAGTTCTTATCCAGGCTGGGCTGACCACATGGCGCTTTCACCCGAGGAGACCTAGACGAGAACCGTATGGACATGTACACTGGATTAATCTACCCGACGACTACATAGCCCTTTGCGGCTGGAATATATTTGCTTTGGTCCTGTGATTTATGGAGCGGATAATCGCCGACGCCTGCACGTGTTGGATTTACCCCGCGAGGAGTCAAGTCGAGTCGGCGCCTCAGAGAGCCTGAGGCCGACTAGCTTTCTTCACTGTGGAGCTACAGTCTACGGAGAACAGCTGTATTCGTCTGTGGATCAAGAGGCTATTGCACCGGCTCCTGTACCTGGAGTCTCCTTAGTCATCGTTGACCAGACTCTCTACTACCGACAGATCTTCTACCCCTGCTGGCTTACAACCAGGGGGACCCTTCCAGTATCTCCCGCTATATTACTAGTGTACCATAGATATAATTCCCTAAGATTCAGGTTGTATAATTACCTCCTGCGTAACCAGAGAATGGACATTCATTGTTGATTTGCCTACGCACATTCCTTTGCCTTACAAGTGCATTCAAAGAATAATGTAAAGTATATTATGTACCCTTTGCTCCATTAAATACTTGATTATACCTTTGTGTGGAACCGATTTCATTGTGGGAAGTGTTCATCATATTCATATATCGTGTACTGTATGGCCAGTAATTAAAGTACATAAAGCGGTAGTGGTTTAATGATACCATACTTATCAATACAGTCAGGGAATTGTACCCCTCAGTTACAATTGGTCCTTCGAGCCGGAGGGTAACTAGTGTAATATTAATATAGCGGTATTAATATTGACATGGCCTATGATGAACACTCCACAAAACGGTTCTCCTAAAGTAGATCGCCCGCAGCGTAGACGGCAGACACCTCAGTACTTAGAGGATTACGTTGCCAATATACTACCTAGCCTTCTACAGACGGTAAACGCGGAAAAAGTAGATAGTAAAATTATGTCCGACCCTATCGCCCAGGCTACCCCGCCAATAGAGGCCCTAGTGGGTTCTAACGTAACTGACCAAGCTCACGGTAGGGACCAGGAGGGACCTGACACGACTTTACCCCCCGCCAAGACCGAAGAAGTAGTCCCCGGAGAGCTCCAGGATAAAGACAGCTCTCCAGGGATGGAACTCTACCCGCTACAAGAAGAGGAGAGCACCCCGGAGATGGATCTCCAGGACTCGCCACAGGAGAACAGATCTCCAACGAGTACTGCCAGGAGCGGATCACCTCAACCAGCGTCTTCCCCCAGCGAGGCGGACAAGATGCTGGCACAGGCATTCCTTGCCAGCCTAGCAGCCTCAACAGAGCGCGATCGACTCCAAGCACAGACGCTTAGTGAGCGCGAACATTCTTCCATGGAAAGAGAACGCCTTCAAGCGCAGCAACGGAGCGACGAAGATCGTATACGTCTAGAGATTAGACGCCTTCAGACGGAAGAGAATATGGTAAGAGACCGGGCCGAAGCAGAGCGCGCCGCCGCCGAAGCCCAGCGCGCAGCTGCCGGTGCGCAAAGAGAAGCAGAGCGCGCCGCCGCCGAAGCCCAGCGCGCCGCTGCCGGTGCCCAAAGAGAAGCGGAGCGCGACCTCGCTCTCACCAAGCAAGACAAGGGTCAAGGGCACCCTCCCCTACCCGATCAAGCGACCCTGAGCCCGACCACCAGAGAGAGCCTATACCCCCCTCCGAACTCCTTCCCCGACCGGTCCACGCGAGGACCAGCTACAAGGAAGAAACGGTCTACACCGCGGAGAGGCTAAATAGACGACTACAGGATCTAGAGGACCTGCCAGAGGAAGAAGAAGAGGGAGAGGAGGAGAGTCAAGCCCGACAGCAGCACAGTACTCCACAGGACCAGGAGGTCCAGTACAGCCCAGGCTCTACCCCCGCGGCTCTGCGCTACAGACCCCCGACTCAATTCACGGGTGAGCTTGACGCACGACCAGCCCTGAGGAATAGCACCTGGATACGCGGGCCATGGTACCCAGCAGGTACCAGCCCACCAAGAGGCGTAAGAGGAGACTCGCCTAGGAGGCCTCTCTTCCAACGCTCACCGATGTGCCAGCCATCCATGGCATCATACATTGGCACACCGACATTTCCGGACTTCACCCACGAGAACAGAGCACAGTACACGGAGCTACGAATGTGCTTAGAGACAATGATGTCCGATGTAGCTGATGAACCGTACAAGTATGCTATCCTACTGAAGCACCTCAAGGTGCTCCGAGCGCACAATATAGCGCTGGCCTATGCCACCTCTACTACCCCATACACAGCGGCTCTAGCAGCACTCGACCAAAGATATGGACGCATATGGGACTACGTAATACAAGAGATAAGGCATATTGACCGCCTACCCCCAGCCACAGACAATCGCTCACTAGATGACCTGTCTATCAAGGTACAATCCCTGGTAGGGATGCTGGGGGCGCAAAGAGAAAAGGGTATGCACGAACTGTACGCAAACTCTAATGTCGAGAGGATTTTAGAGAAGCTTCCGCCCGCCCGACAAGAGCGCTTCAGGCGGCAAAGAGACCACCGTGATCCTAACGGTCCCGAGCCATCCCTCCTAGACCTAGCCGACTTCCTGGCGAGAGAAGTCAACAGCCTACGGTTGGATACGTTCATGCGGAGCACCCCAAGCTCCAGAGAGGGACCTAGGAGAGCAAACGATGGCCGAAGATTGGTGACCGTCATGCACCAATCAGAATCAGTACCGAGCAGCAAGAACCACAGTACCCCCTCGATGAAAGAGAAGTGGAAGATGGTGTGCCCGTACTGCGAAAAGGAACACTGGTTGTCACAATGTGACACGTTCAAGAAGATGACCGCCGACGAGGTGAGTCAATGGATAAAGTCCAACCGACGCTGTTACCGATGCGCGCGCAGTCACATGGCAGCCGATTGCCGCTTAAAGAAGAGGTGTAGTCGGTGTGACGGAGCCCACCTAGATGTCCTACACGACAGTAACAGAAGAAAGCCTGCACCCTCAAGCAGCACAAAGGCAAGTGTTATGTACATTGACCCCGCCAGCAGCGGGGGCGCCCGGGTGCTCTTAAAGGTGGTCCGCGTAACACTGAGTTACCAAGACAAGGTCATGGACACTTACGCCGTCCTTGACGACGGGTCAGAGAAGACCCTTCTCCTCGCGTCCGCTGCGGCCCAGATGGGGCTGCGGGGGAGCGAAAACCAGATGACGATTCGGACAATAAGAAGAGATCTAAAGACGATAAAGGGCGAGAATGTCTCCTTCACTATCGCAGCAAGCGGGCAGCCAGAGAGACGGTATAGGATTACTAATGCTTTCACCAGCCAAGAAATAGGCCTGTCGCAGTACACCTACCCCATCGCCAAGCTGATGGATAAATATGTACACCTGCGTCAACTACCTATC
This sequence comes from Notolepis coatsorum, assembly GCF_963971535.1. Classification (NCBI taxonomy): domain Eukaryota; kingdom Metazoa; phylum Chordata; class Actinopteri; order Aulopiformes; family Paralepididae; genus Notolepis; species Notolepis coatsorum. The sequence goes on along the minus strand of NC_140176.1, from coordinate 75,204,868 downwards.
CCGCTCATAGACGGTGCCACCCCGACCCTGCTGATAGGCTCCGACCATGCAGACCTCATAGTCCCGATAGACCGGGTCCACACAGGGCCCAGAGGCTGTCCTGCAGCAGTCGAGACCCGCCTAGGATGGACATTACAAGGCCCCCTCGCTAAGTCTCTTAACCGAACAGCAGCCACTAGCTGCCTCCACTCCAGAGTGACAGAAGAAGACACCACCCTCCTACAGCATGTCGAGAGGCTATGGACACTAGAGACAATGCCCTTTAAGAACGAAAAGAAAGACATTCGTTCCAAGGAAGACATTTACGCTATAGCCCTCCTCGAGCAAGGGACAAAGAGAGTCAAAGTCAACGGAGTGATGAGATACGCAACTCCACTCCTGAGGCGAGAGGGTATGCCTACCTTCCACGCCCCAAAAGAAGCGACGGAGCGGTATCTATTGAACACAGAGCGGCGCCTAGCCAGAGACCCCGCTCAGGAGACTGTGTACCGCGCTGAGATTAACAAGCTAATCACAGCGGGACACATAAAGAAAATTGACATTAAAGAGGCCGATCAGACGACCGAATCATGGTACGTGCCGCACCACAAAGTCCACCACAACGGCAAGGATCGTATTGTGTTCAACGGCAGCTACCAGATCGGATCACAAAATCTGAATAAAGAGCTCTTGCCCGGCCCAACACTCGGCCCCTCTCTACTAGGCGTGTTACTACATTTCCGCCAGGACAAGGTGGCCATCAGCGGCGACATCAAAGGGATGTTCCTGCAGGTGAGACTAGTGGAGGAGGACAAGCCCCTGCTGCGGTTCCTATGGAGAGAGAGGATCGGGGATGAGCAACCAGCCATCTATCAATGGGAAGTCCTCCCTTTCGGAACCACATGCAGCCCATGCTGTGCTACGTTTGCACTGCAAAAACACGTCGCAGAGGACCCAGCAGCTGATGAAGAGGTCCGACAAAGTGTAGAAAATAGTTTCTACGTGGACAACTGTCTGCAAAGCGTCTCGACGCCAGAAGAAGCCGAGGCCCTTCTACTCAAGCTCCGCGCCTCCCTGATCAAAGGCGGCTTTGATCTCAGGCAGTGGGCCAGCAGCGACCCGCAAGTATTGCGCAGCCTCTCCCCCGAGGACAAGGCAGCAAGCAGCGAGACCTGGATGGCGACCATCCCAGGAGAAGCCCAAGAAATGACATTGGGACTAGTCTGGCGCTTCAAAACAGACTCGCTCCATTATAAACACACACCCCTGACCAAGGAGCAGGGAAGGTCGACTGCACTACCGACCACCAGACGGAGTGTATACAGAACACTCGCCAGACAATATGACCCGTTGGTATGTATTCTACCTTACACCACCAGGGCAAAGATGATTGTAAGAGCGTTATGGGACAAGGACCAGGGCTGGGACGACCCCATACCCGAACACCTTGCATCCACATGGAGAGAGTGGGAGACGGAACTCAGCTCACTCCCAGGTGTCAACATACGCCGCAGCTACTTCCCACCCACAGTGAGGCCGGAGACGTGCCAGATGGACCTGCACGTCTTCAGCGACGCCTCCGAAGTAGCCTACGGTTCGGTGGCCTACTTGCGTGCCCGAGAGGAGGGAGGAGAAATACATACTGCTTTCATCCTGGCTCGCTCAAGAATAGCCCCACGGAAGCAACAATCTATCCCGCGTCTAGAGCTCTGCGCAGCCCTAGCAGGAGCGCAACTCGCCACGTTAATCCAACGTGAACTCACCATTCCGGTGCAAAGAACAATCTTGTGGTCAGACTCCATGACAGTACTCACATGGATCCGGTCTGATTCGTGCAGATACAAGGTCTTCGTGGGAGTCAGAGTCACAGAGATTCAAGATTTAACAGAAGTAGCAAGCTGGAGGTATGTGGACACAAAACACAACCCAGCTGACGTCATCACCCGGGGAATGTCCCTGGATGACCTCACCCGTCACAACCTATACAGTGACGGGCCAGAGTTCCTCAAGCTCCCGGAAGAAGAGTGGCCTACACCCACCCCACGGGAAGCGAGTAAAGAGGAGGCCGAAAACAAGAAATCTATGTTCTGTGGATTGAACACACTCGTCTCCACAGACCCCGACATAGACGATTGCCTCACCCTAGAGAGTGCGCAGCTAAAGACATTCCTGTGGCACCACCCAGAGGTTCAGCTCACTACTGACATTACAGCAGCTGACTACGAAGAAGCAGAACTTCTTCTACTACAACGAGCCCAGAGAGACTCGTTCTCCGATGAGCTAGACTGTCTACAGGGAGCAAAGCCCGTCCCATCAGACAGCAGGTCTCATCAGAGTGGGTGGTCGTCTGCGGAGAGCTCCAGACTTACCGGATGACGTCAAGTACCCGATAGTCTTAAACAGCCGACACAAGGTCACAGAGCTGATCATAAAGAAATACGACGAGGATGTGCATCACGCCGGGGCAGAGAGAGTCTTCGCGGAGATCAGACGTCGTTATTGGATACTGCAAGGGAGAGAAGCAGTGCGGCGCTTCCAGCGAACCTGTCTAGACTGTCGTAAGTGGCGAGCGCAGCCCAGTATACCCCGGATGGCTGACCTACCTCCCTGTCGCCTCCGACTCGGCGACAAGCCTTTTCACTCCACCGGTATGGACTGTTTCGGCCCGCTGTATATAAAGAAAGGAAGAGGAACCGAGAAGCGGTGGGGTATTGTATTCAAATGCATGACCACCCGAGCGATGCATATAGAACTCCTTCCAACCATGAGCACAGACTCATTCCTTATGGCCTTCCGAAGATTCACATCACGGAAAGGCAAACCGTCTATAGTATTGTCTGATCACGGGACAAACTTCAAAGGCGGAGAAAGAGAGCTGAGAGAGAGCTTCCAAGCTATGGGCCCAGAACTTAAGACCCACCTCGCTCCATACCAGATTGACTTCCAGTTTAACCCCCCGAACGCACCTCACTTTGGTGGAACTTGGGAACGAGAAGTACGTTCAATAAAGACAGCCCTGTACTCCGTGCTTGGGGCCCAGACCGTGGCGGAAGAAGTCCTAATGACAGTCCTCACGGAGATCGAGGGAGTATTGAACTCAAAGCCCCTCGGTTACGTCTCAAGTGATGTAGCAGATGTCGACCCAGTCACCCCCAACACACTCTTGATGGGGCGGCTGGACCCCGCGCTATCACAGACAATGTACAGGCCTGAAGAAGCGAACGGCCGAAGAATGTGGAGGTACAGTCAAGTATTGGCTGACAAGTTTTGGAACAGCTTCCTACTCCACTATCTACCGTCTCTACAGACCCGCCAGAAATGGGTGAAAGAGAGAGACAATTTGACAGAAGGAACAGTCGTCATGATTATCGACCAGTCACTACCCCGAGCTATGTGGCCGGCTGGCCGCGTAAGCAAAGTGATCACCGGTGCCGACGGAAAGGTCCGAGCAGCCGAAGTGCTCGTCCAAGGGCGGATCTACACCCGACCCGTGGCGAGGCCAATAGAACTGCCAAGGCTCCCCGATACTATCGATGACGACCATGACCCCATGACTTTGTGAACTGACCGATCCCTCACAACAGACATTGAGTAGTGGACAGTGCGGTTAATCTGTCTCTGCTTAGCTAATTAGGTGGGACTAATTAGGGGGCGGCTGTTACAAAGGATCAGATTAAACCGAATATATATATTTATTTATTGATATATATTGCATAGTATTTGTATATCGTTTGATATCCCCTGTATATTCCTTGTACATATACACGGAATATCCCTTTAGCCTACTACAGACCATAATATTTCATTCTCCTATTGGACAGCGGTCCACCGGCGCCAGGGACCGGCCCCCGGAGTCAGGTTCAAAGTCACCGTCAAGACATGTCTGGACATGCCCGGCCTTGCCCAGGGATACGCGACAGAAATGAGATTGGCACTAGTTTGTTCACCGTGCATATAAATACGCCGCAGGTGAATACAGAAGTAGAGTTACCAATAAGTTGAAGCCTCACCCACGATCAGTGATGCCACAGATTACTTGTAAAAGTAATCCGATTACTGATTATTGATTACTCCTTTAAAAAGTAATCCAAGTTACTTTACTGATTACTTGATTATCAGAGTAACTTAGTTACTTTGAAAGTAACTAGGTTACGAAGTAGTCGTCGTTCCCCCAACCGTTTTTTTTAAACGCTTTATTGAAAGTGCATAAATTGTTTTTAACTTGTTTCTCTGCACATAACGTAAATTGTTAAACTAGTGCTTCAGCTTCTGTACCATCAAGTATGGTAAAGCAACAGTCTATGATGCTCACAGCATTAGAGCAGCCAGCCAGTGGTTTTACAAAACCAGTGTATATCCATTCACATCTAACAAATGCAGGCTGAACTATTCAATTATATCAACTGTAACTATTAAATTGTTTTTATAAATGTCTCTCTATAAACATACAATCAGTCTCTCTTTAACATGTAAATTAACTGTAAATCTGGCAAATAAGAGCTTTTGCTCTGCCACCATCAAATATACATTAATCAAAAGGGAAAGAAACAATCTCTCTCTTTTGCTGTTTGGCTGGCCTCCGAGTCCTCCTGTACCTAGTCGAAGCGTCGGCTAGTGAATGAATGAATGAATGAATGAAAACTTTATTAACAGATTGCAGAATGGGTACAGTACAGTACAGCTCAATACATACAATTGTTAAGGGGATGCAGACCAGAGAAAGACTTTTGTCTTGTTTACATCAGGGTCCCACTTGTGATTCCAGATGCTTTCAATGCAATTGGATGTGCTGTTTTTAGCGGTAGACAGTATTTTGTTTCCTCCGCATATGAACGTGAAGTAGTGACTGAGGCTATACGAGCGTTTTGGGATGGAAGTCTGAACAGAAACTCACTTTTAATTTTGCCAAGCGTTTTGGGGTGGAATTCTCCGACGACAGAGCCCTGCTGTCACACGATTGGCGCATATGTCACATGACGTGCTGTGAAGACCCGCCCTACTCTGCCTCTGATTCACAGACTGTGGATGGGGAATGTGATTGTACCAAAGCAGATGTCACTCACAGACAGAGTGTCCAGTCACGCCGCGGGGACACATTCTTGTGTAACCCTTTCACTGCCACACTACGTCACTCCCAAAAGAAAAACAGCTCAAAATGTATTTTTGACTGTCGAAAACGAAATAAAATACTGCATTCCGCCTGCATTATGAATTTATGATGAGATAGTAACGAAATAGTAATGCACAGCCACTTGGACAAGTAACTGCAATCAGATTACTGGCTTTTAAAGATTAACGCGTTAGATTACTATTTTCGGGGGAAAGTAATCAGATTACAATAACGCGTTACTTAGTAACGCGTTACCGGCATCACTGCCCACGATACAACGTGCGGTGAAGTATGGCCTGTTTGGCCCCAGAATAGAGCATTGAGACCGCGTGCGAATTAATAACTGAATTGTCAGAGTTTGGCGCTATACCGTCGAGTGCGACATATTTCTATTAAGTTAATAATAGTCTATTTGTGTATAGTGTATCGTGCGGTTAAAGTTCTAAAGTGACCAGCATCTCCAACGCTTCCTCGTATTAGCTAGAGTTCTTATCCAGGCTGGGCTGACCACATGGCGCTTTCACCCGAGGAGACCTAGACGAGAACCGTATGGACATGTACACTGGATTAATCTACCCGACGACTACATAGCCCTTTGCGGCTGGAATATATTTGCTTTGGTCCTGTGATTTATGGAGCGGATAATCGCCGACGCCTGCACGTGTTGGATTTACCCCGCGAGGAGTCAAGTCGAGTCGGCGCCTCAGAGAGCCTGAGGCCGACTAGCTTTCTTCACTGTGGAGCTACAGTCTACGGAGAACAGCTGTATTCGTCTGTGGATCAAGAGGCTATTGCACCGGCTCCTGTACCTGGAGTCTCCTTAGTCATCGTTGACCAGACTCTCTACTACCGACAGATCTTCTACCCCTGCTGGCTTACAACCAGGGGGACCCTTCCAGTATCTCCCGCTATATTACTAGTGTACCATAGATATAATTCCCTAAGATTCAGGTTGTATAATTACCTCCTGCGTAACCAGAGAATGGACATTCATTGTTGATTTGCCTACGCACATTCCTTTGCCTTACAAGTGCATTCAAAGAATAATGTAAAGTATATTATGTACCCTTTGCTCCATTAAATACTTGATTATACCTTTGTGTGGAACCGATTTCATTGTGGGAAGTGTTCATCATATTCATATATCGTGTACTGTATGGCCAGTAATTAAAGTACATAAAGCGGTAGTGGTTTAATGATACCATACTTATCAATACAGTCAGGGAATTGTACCCCTCAGTTACAAGCAGGCTAAACACCTTTTTTGTTGGTAAATTTATTCCATAATAAACTCTTATATGTTGTGTAGACGTACTTGATGTGGTGGGCGCTAACGTTACATTTGAATTATGTGTTTGTTCCTAATGTGTGCTCAGTATATGTGATGATGACACGAGTGTAATAATTATTTGTATTTTCAGGCTGTAAAGGCGCAGATACAGCCTGAACATACAAATAATTATTACCCTGTGTGTCGTGTCATCATCACATACCGCATACAATTGCATTTATCTCTAGTCCTAATTCTGTCACTGTTTGATGTCACAAAGAAGGGTGTATCCGAAAGCTGTCTACAACATTTGTAACAGGTGATGAAAAAGTAAACAAATAATTAACTGTATTAGACATTTGTTAATGATGAATAGGCTTCACTTCAGATTAGGGCACACAATAGCATCTGCAAATGATTTATAGATGTTTTATGAATGTCTTAACAAATCATTTGTTAAACATGAAAAGACAAGTCTGGTAATTGCTTCGTTTGTATTCATAAAAGTCCACAAATAAACAAACTATTAGACATTTGTTAATGATGAATAGGCTTCACTTTAGATTATGGCACACAATAGCATCTGCAAATGATTTATAGATGTTTTATGAATGTCTTAACAAATAATTTGTTGAATATGAACAATTATACAACGGCATGCAAATTTCTCGATTCTGATTGGCCATTCACACGTCTTTATTGGCAACAATCCACGGTCCTGGGCTCAGGACCCGCCCACAACCGAATCACATAACCCTCCCCGGCTCACTCCGGGAGAAAACAAGATCGCGGACAACAAATGGTTATGTTGAAAGCACCATAACGACTAAATATGAAGCGATTCTGTCAAGGGGAATGTGTTAGCCCTTTAAACAATGTTGGATGATGTAATTGATGGGTCTTGAGTCAATCTAGAACAAAAGAAAAATCGCGGTTTGATTGATAGATTAATTGATTGATTTAAATTTCTACTTCCTTCTTTCTACCGACTGCAGCGTTCTCTCTCACACTGTCCGACGCTGGCGTACCCACAAACACACACACACACACACATACACACACACACACACACACACACACACACACACACACACACAGTGACACACACACACACACACACACACACACACGCACACACACACACACACACACACACACTCCTGTCTGCAACAGCGGGGGAGTCAGACTGAGAGAGAAGCAGCGCTGTTTTAAGTGAGCATGGTCTATTGAATTGATTGATTGGTTGATTGCTAATTTTATTACTGTACCCCTGGTTTCCAACTGGTTAAGTTTAGGCTAAAAGAAATAAATAAAAAAATAGGGCGAAGAAAACGTTTTTTTCCTATAGGGCAAAGAAAACGTTTTAATTTGTTTTACCTATTTTATATAGAAGCATCTAAGAATGAAGTTCTATGGAAAGTAGGTCTGCATTCCCTTAACAATTGTGTGTATTGAGCCGTACTGTATTGTACCCATTCTGCATCTGGTAATACAATTTTCAATCAATCATTCCAATAATACACAGTTGGATGTGTTAGTTGGTTGGATGCACTTCAAGCTGCTTCCACATGAGGCAACTTCTCTCAATCATTCCAATAATACACAGTTGGATGTGTTAGTTTGGTTGGATGCACTTCAAGCTGCTTCCACATGGAGGCAACTTGTCTTTTTTGTAGTTGTGGGAACTACTTTTTCTGGCGGATGGTTTTTTCAATAAATCTTCGATTAATGTGTGTTTATTGTATAGAAATAAGGTTGGATGAATCTGGCAGTTGTATAAAAGCTTTACACCACGTGCAGTCGTGGTTTGTGACCAATAAACCATGCCTAGGGGGGTCTAACGACCCTCGGCTGCGCCTCGGGCCTAACGACCACCCCTAGGCATGGTTTATTGGTCACAAACCACTCCTGCGTGTGATGTAATGCTTAAATAAATGGAGGTACAGTATAGTCGTTTTTTCATATCCATTTTTCAAAGCATCTACAAATGTGTCACTACACATTAAACAACATTATTTAATGATGAACAAATCAAGTACAAACAATGTTGATAATGAGTTATAAATAATGTAGAACTAATTCGTAAATGTTATACAAATATAGTTATAAATGATTTAATAATAATTTACGAATGTATATAAATGATTTGTTCATGATTAGTTCATTATCTACAAATACCTTATAAAGGTCTTATAACTGAGTGTTATTATAAAGTGTTACCCATAAATGTTTATTTTTATATTATTCCTTGTGATTTTACTACCTGCTGGGGTGTGTACAGCACTTTAGACAACGTGGGTTGTTTTAAAATGTGCTTTATAAATACATTTCACTTGACTTGATTTGATATTACACTGTAATCCTGAATGAATGCCATTATTCCCCTATAGACTGTATAGGTTTAATTAAAAGAGCAATTCATCTGCTTGACATGACTAGTGGGTGAACAACTATGCAACCATGACACATAATTGTCAGTACCCTGATGGACATGTCCAGATTGCCATACCATTATTTCACTATGGGTAACATGGTTTAAATGGGATTATATAATAACTGGACTTTGAGGCAGTCAGGTGGCGTAGCGGAGATTGTGTTTGTCACCAACGCCGGAGACGCTGGATTCGCCTGTTCGAATCCAGCTCCCGGCGTTGTCACCAGCTTGGCTGGCCGTTCACACTAATACAATTGCCAGTATTAGAGGGTGGGAAAGCTGGAGGTGTGGGTCCTGGTCGTTGTAAACAGCAACTCCTACAGTTCGGTCGGGGCGCCTGCTCAGCGCGGATAGGATCTAAGGGAGGTAGTGTGATCCTTCCACACGTTACACCCTCTCAGTGAGAGTCCGCGCTGCCAGGTGAAAAGAAGCGGTTGATTGGCTAGACGTGTGTCGGAGGAAGCACGTGATAGCCTCCACTCTCCCAGATCCGACTGTGGGGGGTAAGTGCGCAGCGACCAGGAAGGGGATTGGGAATTGGCATAACGACTAACATTGGGATGGGAGAAAATCGGAGGAAAAAGGAGGGGGAAAAAGATCAAAAAAAAATAAAAAAAATAACTGGACTTTGGAGAAGTCTTTATTTGGCATGCAGGCAGACACACATGCGATGGGCGGTGCCGGCACACACACAGAACACACACACATGCAGTTAGTTGGGTCACCGATGCGATTGAGTCTCTGCACTAGACCCATCCCATCGTTCTTCCCCCCAAGGGCAGCCCGGGAGCAGATAGTGGCGTCGGCGAGGGGCCGGGGACCAATCCAAGTGCTCCTGTCCGTCTTCGTCAGGGACGCGACAGCGTTAGCGATCTGTTGTGCATGTTTTTCCATTGGGTTTCTCCTATCGGGGGTGGGGGGGGGGGGGGGGGGACCCTTGCGAGCCCTGAAGATACAACAGTAAATAACACAACAAGTCTTACCTTGAAAGGGATGCGTGAGGTGGGTATACAGTGGACAGGCTGCATTTCCCACACAATCACATAGGGGTTTTCAAAGGGAACTTGTGAAAGCTTGTGTCAATCATAGCCATCTTGTTAAAGTGAAGATAACCAAGCAGTGTCGTCTCTGAGTGTCTTCTTTCATTTGGTTCAATGGTGGTTGGCATCCATAATTTGTTTAATTTCCGCCACCTACTGGACTCATCTCTGACCTGCAATATCCAGGCTATTTCCAGATTATTATGGACTGCTGTCCATCAACAAAGTACCTCCTACATATCAGCCGCTTCTCTGGAACCCGAAGGCAATGGCGATTCTGACGTCCTGCTCAATTAGGTTGTCAGAAGCACTTCTGTGGAACCACAGAACAGTCTTAGATCGTCTGATTGTTCCACAGTCTAGACTTACTGTAATACAAAAGGCCACCAGGCGTTGGCCATTAGGTCCCCTAGACTGTGAAATAGCTTGCCCAAGGAAATCAGGCATCAAGGAAATCACAGCTCAAGACGTATGACGACAAGGCCATGAATAGCTGCAGAGCAGAAACACAGTAAGTGAAGGCCATCCCTCCTGGGGGTTGTGAGAACGAAGACCCTGCTGAGACGTCTCACTATAGAACAGCACAGAGACCAAGCAGGAAAAGGTATATGAAGACATTTGTGATTGGTTCCTGTGAAGGTGTATCAATGCTTAGACTAAACCAATTACAAAAAGACCAGTGATTTGAAGTCGTCTCTCCAAAGTTCCAACTGATTGGATAGCGAGGTGTGATGCAAGGTAATCTTTCTGATTTAACTTTAGTTTTTAGTCTTTGATTCATGATGTCTTTTGGATTTTACAATTGAATCGTCAACCTGTATGGTGCGATGGCACCTTGTACTATCTATGTTTTAGACCAGCGCTACATAGCTAAACATTATTATTGTGTGTTGTTTACAACATGTCGCCACACCGACGCCGCTGCCTGCCTCGCAGCACACAGCAGCAACCAGTCACCATAAAAAGAGCTGACATGTGAATCACAACATAATGAAGGAGTCACTTATTTCCTCAAGGCCTCAGCCCCCATCGGATCACACATACAGAGGCCAAATGCAGTATATAAATCTAAAGCTTTCTTGATATAGTGAGACAATAGCGCATTTCTGCATATAGCCCCTGGAGTGCATGGCAATTTTACTTGTATATTGCCTCAAACGTAGAGTTGTCAGCGTGAGAGGGATTTATTTGAATATAGTTTGGCTGTTGGATGCATGCCCATTGAGAAAAAAGTTTAACAGCACTGCACTCATTTGTAATTTCACTCAGATGGTGAACAAGTCAACTACAGTGTATTGCAATTATACTGGGCAAACATCTGCAACCTTGACCACATTGTGAAAGACACAAATATCATGTAGTCCGATCCCTGGCATGAAGCAGTATCTGTCCCTGTAGGGTTTAGTGATCATAATATTGTGGCCAGAGTTAGAAAACCCCAAGCTGGACCTAAATGACTGTATAAGAGGTCACATACAGTAGAACGTTTTCTGACAATGATTTTGTGAGTGGAAGCCAGTGTTGAAAAAGCCCCCTCTATTACCATTTCTACGCTCTCTGTGGCTGATCAACGAATCCTGTTAAGAAAATGTACAGGAAGTTCTAATAAAGCATCATGGGTTGATGAAGAATGTAGCGTATAAGAGATGAGTGGAAACAAACTGCATTTGATTCTAAAAGCACTGAAAAGTGGCAAATGTACTGTGTAATGAGAAATAAAGTTACAATGTAGGAGAGGAAGAACGATGGTAAAAAGCTTTGGAAAACCCTGATAAGGAAAGAAAGTTTAGAGCCAAGAATAACGCACATTCTTTTATTGAGGTTAATGGATTTTTGTTACAAAAGCAAAGGATATTGCAAACCATTTTGATGGCCTGGACGCCAGATATCAAAAGGGACATTTCCTTTCCATTTCCTCCATAAAATTGCAATAAAGTGTTCCTGTTATTCCTTCATCTACTGTGTCTGTGTCACTGTTTGGGAACCAATGTCGACCTGTGACACGGTTACTTAAAGTTGTTTCGAATATAATTTCATTATCAATATGTCATATTTTCAACTTGAGTCTGAAGAAGGGGTTATTCCCCCAGGTTTGGAAATCTGCCATGTTTGTACCTTCTTCTTCTTCTGAGTTTCTCAGCTGCCAATGGCAGTCCGGGGTAAAGTTGGTTTGATATTAGATATTCATATATTCAACGTTCAATTTATATCTTCAATACCTCTGTCTCTTTTTGGCAAGTAAAAATCGTTATGTTTATTCTCAGGGTAGGGTGGACAACAAGCAACCTTTTTATATATATATATTTGATCACCATTACCATTTAAATTCAATAGCGTTAAATCGAGAGTTCCAAAACCAATGCTGGTTTAATTCTAGACATCCTCTCTAAAATCAAATTACAATCTAAAAGTAATTACTTTCTATGATTTTTGCTCCAATTTATTTTCTTTTATATTTTATATATAATAAATTATGTGAGAGCTATACAACATAGTCACATTACCAGGCTACTAGGGGTTGTCTACAGTAGTTAAACCAAAACCTAGAACAGATTGTGCACAGCAGTATGCACATCTGTAATGTATAGGGCCATCACACTGTGGAACAAGTGTGACAACTATGATAATTGAAGCACTTCAAGGCAAGTTTTAAAACACTACAAAAAATAAAGCACATTAACAATAACCCTAACGTTAACTGACCTGAACAACCAAAGATGGAATGCAATTTCATGTGTTTTATTATTTTATTTTTGTACTTTATGTAGATAGACTGTTTTTATTGAGACATGTAGCGTGTTATGTGCCTTGTTATATATGTTGTATTTTTGTTGTGTGCAGGAAGAGTATAGCTGCTATCTTTGTGGCAGCAAACGGGGATCCAAATAAAGAATGGGTAAACATCGCCACTTAAAGAATGCACTGGATTAAAATAGATCTATGCGCTGATCCACAATCGGTTAAGAAAGTTCTAAATAGCGTCAATTTCCATGTACAGATTAGACTCTTCAGGAATGGATGCCTTGAACGTGTACACCCGGGTCCCCGGAGGACATATTGATTCCTATTGTAAGCTCCCTATAGGCAGACAAGTCCACTGAAAACATTACACCAAATGATCACGACACGTTCATCTTGATAAAGGAGCATTTCGTTCCTTTATTATTCACTCGTATTCAACTCTGAACTCTCTCACCAGCGTTCAGGGTGATTGATTAAAAAGTTAATTAAATATGTATTTGTTTAGTTTGACCTTAATCCATAATGCCTGAACAATTTACTATACTACTACAATTTACTATATTTCCCCAACAGTGTCCCCACTATAAAGCTTTGATACATGCTATTACACACATTATTTCACTGAGTACTTAACATTACACAGAACCGGATGACATTACTCAGAGGACAATGCATACTCATTAATTACTCTCCTTGCGCAGGAATGTACTTACAGTTTTGGGACGCATGAGATTATGCAATAAATCAGCTGTGATTTTGGGTGAAGCGGCGACAAACCCTGTGACGCGGAAACATTGCAAGATATGACCAGAGGACATTTCCGCTTCCCATGGAACCTATATAGCTCAGTGAGGGGACAAACGCCTGGTCCTCGTCGCTTCATCACGGGCAGCGAGGCACGTTGCCCCGGTAACATCTCCACGCGGGCAACTCTCAGGTGTCCCGCTCTCCGAAGGAATCTGTGCGCCGTGTGAAAAATGGAGCTTTGAAAGTATTCATTAGTCACCCGAGCATTGAGATTACCCATTAATGCTGATCTGCCTTAAAATAAAGGATGTGGGACAAAAGGGGGGGGGGGGGGGTGCTCCTCCCTGCCTCGGAAGCACCGCTAAAAATATGTATAATGGGCAAAGGCCACAAAAGTAGTGGGACCATTTTGAACGAGGCACTGTTAAGTTGTACAGCGTTATTTAGTACCCCATCCCATAGTGGTGAAGACGTTAAGCCTTGTCAGAGCCCAGACGTCTCATAGGGGTAACCTGTTGGACACAGAGACAGGAAAGGGTCCCCCATTTTTTTTCTTTTTTTATATATATATAATGGGGCTGTCAAAATTAATGCTTTAACTTTGGAGATTAATTTAAATAATTTAAAGCATTAAAATAAATTAATCTAGATTAAACTATGGAGTGAAAAATCTTCAACGTTCTGAACTTTCAGCAGTATATTTGCCGCGGATATAAGAAAGAGGTCTAGCTGAGTCAATGTTGATGGTTTTGTTGAACATTTGTATTTCACAGGAGAGAAACTGTATTCAAAGAAAGCTATTAAAATAGTCTTTGAATCTAAATATACTTTTTTTGTGTTGATTTTACATTAATTCCATGATTTTACTAAATATCTGTTACAAGCTTCGGTCTTAACACATTCAGAGCCGGCCGGATATGAACAAATTAGGGCTTGTAGGCCAGCGCTTTAATCAATGGGAGGACGGGGATATTTGCGAAAGCTTCAACTATATCTTAAATTATGGCTATGGGTCTAATACACCCGTCGCTTATCAATGACTTGCTTGCAGTCAACATGTACGAAACGGATCGTTTTTTCATCGGTAGATTTCCGTTTTATACCGTTATGAATACGAGTATAGTTTTGGAGATTTCTAGTAATTCCAGAGAAAGACACGATAATAGCCCTTTAGTGGAATACACAAAACACGTTGTCATTTTTCAGCTGATTTATGAATTGTTTTCAAATAAACGCTAGATTATCGATAATATATGTGTCCTTATGCACGCTAGAGAAGCGGGCTGAAAGATCGCTTATCCGTGTCTTGCTCCGTGCCAACGGCACGCACACACACACGCTCCGATGGCGGTGAAAGGAACATCTGATTAACCCAAGACTGGTAATATAGAGTCCTTACCTCACATCAGATGTTCTGCAAAAAGATTAATCCAATTCCTGATCGACATTCCAAATATCGCGTCCATTGATCCAACGTTATAGTCCAAAAAACATAATCCACGCTGCTCCCAGCCTCCCCAGTCAATGTGGTAACACGATACTGCATGCCCGAGAAGGGAAACCCGGACGCGTGAACACTTAAGGTAACTAACTTGCGTTCAGCGTTTCATTCAGCGTTTCTCTGATTGGCCACGTGACCGTGCTCTAGCACGCCCCCTCGGCAGAGCGGCAGAAGCGTTCTCCTTCGCGAATACGCTCGTTCAGAACGCTCTCCAGAAAAACACAAAGCCGCCATCTTTAATGTGTCACATACGTCGCATAGGTAATATTAATAGGTTGCCGCACCATTATGCATTCGTAATCCCCCCTACATAATAACCACGCAGGTTAATCAAGCAACGCTTGCACAATACCTAGCTTAATAATAAGTAGGCAATTGGCACAAGTGTAAATTATATATTCGTCACTCAGTTTTAACATCAACTGTTAGCTCAACTCGTTCGTCAGCTTGCTGTGGAGCCTATGGTCAGTTGGTGACAAGTTTGAATCACTTCATTTTTTATTTATTTTTTACATTTAATTAATTTATCATCTCTCTATATAAACGTAACTAGCTATTCATATCAATCGAAATAACGTTCATCTCCGATATTTAAACATGGTCCCCAAAACGAATGGAAGCGAATGAGGAGCCTGACACCTGGGAGGAATGGGGGTGTTGCAGCGTTGGGGATGTTTAAAAAATATAATTTAATATATAATATAATATAATAATTTGTGCTTCACCTAAAAATTTGGTCAGCAGCCTCCACTGATGTACAGTGATTCAAACCCCCTCAATGTGCAGTTTCTGACAGCTGTGCTGTGTTGTCACGCAAAATAACGTTATGAATAAAAACGCGAAATAACATTATATAACGTTGCGTTATATAACGTTACAATGTACAGTTTCTGACAGCTGTGTTGTCACGCGAAATAACGTTATGAGTGAATCTGGTAGTTGTTTTGATAAATATGTTGTGTATTCGCGCGATTCGAACATAACATTAGATTTCCGCGAGCAGCAGCCTATTTCCGCGAGTGCCGCTCTGCCGCGCGCTGCAACGCGTAACACTAACGCTGAATGCAATTTAGTTACCTTAAGTGTTCACGCAACCCGGACCAGAGTTTTATTTCTGATGAACATTCCCAGCCAATCCAATCCAATGATGTGCAATACCATCCGGGAGACGATAGGCGGCGGTATTTGCCCTTTTGCGAGCTCAGACCCATTCCCAACGATAACATCAGGTTGGATGGATGAAAATGAATGGATATCGCTAATAAAATAAATAACGATTAAAATCCGACTATACTGGTGATTGGCACGCAAGCGATGGCGAGTTAACCCGACTATCATCGTGATTGGCACGGAATGGGTTAAGTAGAAAAATGCTATTTTTAATCTAGATTAATTACAGAAAATTGTGAGATTATTAATTTTAGTTAAAAAAATGTATCTATTGACAGCACTAATAGATATATATATTAGTGCTGTCAAACGATTAAAATATTTAACTCGATTAATCGCATGATTGTCCATAGTTAACTCGCGATTAATCGCATTTTTTTTTAAATTTTTTTTTTTACCTTAAACAGATATTTTTCAAGTTCCAAGTTTTAATACTCTTATCAACATGCGAGTCAACAAATGCTTGCTTTATGCAGCCATTTAACACAAAAGGATGACCCTCATGCATTGCAAATTTGCATCAAATTCAAAACAGAGTGATGCACAAAATAACTTAAAAGAAAATAATAATTTAAAACAATGAATAAAGTGTGCATGAAATAATAGGGGAAAGAAAACGTTAGGAACTTGTTACATTCACACACACAAGGGCTGATTAATCACACACCCCCCTCTCTCCCTCACACACACACTCTCTCAGCTCTTTTTCTCTTTTGCCCCTTCCTCATCTCTCTCACCCCCCTCTCTCTCTATATCTCACACACACACACACACACACACACACACACACACACACACACACACACACACACACACACACACACACACACACACACACACACACACACACACACACACACACTTCAGAAACAAACATAGTATCAATGAGAGCATCAATAATACACCTGAGTGAAGTCTAGTAAAAAAAAAAAAAAAAAAAAAAAATGTAGTTAATCTTGAGTTAAAAAAATTAGTGGCATTAATAGAATCGCGATATAAAAAATTAGTGGCATTAATAGAAACGCGATATTAACGCGATATATTTGACAGCCTTAATATATATATATAGATATATATATATATAGATATATATATATATATATATATATCTTTGTTGGGCAAATCCTAGATAACGAGGTGACTATTCTGTGATGACTGCATATCCACACTGTCAAATGAATTCAATGTTATTATATGCATTGTGCTACTGCAGCACATGTGGGGTCAGTGAAGCACAACACCTGTCTCTCCATATGAGAGTGACTGATGTCACCATCAAATCCTCTTGTGGAAGCTGCTCTACCTCCAGACTCTTGTGGAAGCTGCTCTAGACTCTTGTGGAAGCTGCTCTACCTCCAGACTCTTGTGGAAGCTACCTCCAGTCCTCTGCTGCTGTAGCTACTTCCTAGTTCAGAAGTTGTAAATACAACGTGCGTTTGATTGCCTTTGGTCGGAGGGAACAACAAAATGGACATCGTCCAACTTCTTCTTCTTTTTTCTCACTCAACAAATTTACAAATAATTATTTTAGAATCAAAATAATTATTTTCTTTTTGAATAAAATAATAGCTGAACATGGATTTTATAGAAAGTAAATAATTATTGCAAGGACTTCCATTTCCACAGATTCCACAGCCATGTTTATCATATCAACACACCCCCTCCGTACAGTATTTTAACTCCACAACTCTGTACCATATCACGTCATATTTAAAATATTTCTTATATGACGTGAAGGCTGCAACTCTACTTGATATTTGTATTTATTTATTTATTTATTTATTTATTTATTTATTTATTTATTTATTTATTTATTTATTTATTTATTTATTTATTTATTTATTTATTTATTCATTTATTCATTTATTTATTTATTTATTTATTTATTTATTTATTTATTTATTTATTTATTTATTTATTTATTTATTTATTTATTTATTTATTTATTTATTTATTTATTTATTTATTTATTTATTTATTTGTTGTTTGTTTATTTATTTGTTTATTTATTTATTTATTTATTTATTTATTTATTTATTTATTTATTTATTTATTTATTTATTTATTTATTTATTTATTTATTTATTTATTTATTTATTTATTTATTTATTTATTTATTTATTTATTTATTTATTTGTGGGTGGTAGCTAATCATTATGCTTGGCCAGTTTTTGAACCTTCAATCTTTGGCCTTTCCAGAGCCAAGGGGCGGAATGTTCCTCGTCAACGTACTTGTGCAAAGGAATCATAGAGGATTGCAACACCGGAGCTCGTCTCCTGTTTCAGTGGCGAGACGCCGCTCAGATGTACAAACACACTGTAGACAGGCTTCTTTGATCACCAACATGGCCAGGTGCACACACAGCCTAACAAATCACAGCTGCGTGAGACACGGCTAATCCGGGACTGTGATCAGTGTGAGCAATATTTCATTTGTAAATCTCGTTAATACATGGATGATGTTGGAGAATCAGGCTCATTACTTTTGAGAGGAGCACATTGTGGTGGGCGGGTGGACACTCCTTCTCTATTGCTAATTGGCTCAGACGGCTGCGGCTATGGCCGGGCAATTACCTTTGACGGGCAATTACTCCTTTGTTCCAAAACCACAGATGGATCTGTGCAATTTACTGCACAACAAATCTTTCTGACTCAAGGACACACTTGTCTTCTCTGAATTGTTTGACTCTTATGAAGATGCACCACGCGGCGAAACGCTGGTCTCTAATAAAAGATGATTGCCTTATAACGTATTATCGGTGTGCTTCAGTGTTCTACTTTGAACCAAGTCACTGGAGTTTTGTCCTTGATTCAAGATCACCCTACTGCTGAGAGCACCGGACAGGCCCAGGGGCGGGGCTAGGGGGTGGCTACTTGGGCTCAAGCCCTGAATGTTTTCTGAAAAGCCCCGAATCTACTTTTTACATTTATTTTTATTTTTATAATTTTTTTTATTTATAGACAATTAATCATTAATCACTTCAACCAGCTGCTATCTGTATTTGAGTGAGTTAAGTCTTGGTGTAACTGAGGGGTACAATTCCCTGACTGTATTGATAAGTATGGTATCATTAAACCACTACCGCTTTATGTACTTTAACTACTGGCCATACAGTACACAATATATGAATATGATGAACACTTCCCACAATGAAATCGGTTCCAGTCAAAGGTATTAATCAAGTATTTAATGGAGCAAAAGGTACATATGATACTTATATTACATTTGATTGCACTTGTAAGGCAAATGAGTATTCGTAGGCAAATCAACACTGAATGTCCATTCTCTGGTTACGCAGGAGGCAAGTATACAACCTGGCTCTTAGGGAATTATATCTATAGTACACTTAATGATATAGCGGGATATACTGGAAGGGGTCCTCCCGGTTGTAAGCCGGCAGGGGGGGTAGGAGAGCTGTCGGTAGTAGAACGTCTGGTCAACGATATCTAGGGAGACTTCGAGTACAGAAGACAGTGCGATAGACTCTTGATCCGCAGACGAATACAGCTTGGTTCTCTTGTAGGCTGTAGCTCCACAGTGAAGAAAGCTAGGCGGCCTCAGGCTCTCTGAGCGCCGACTCGACCTTGACTCCTCTCGGGGGTAAATCCAACACTCACAGGCGTCGGCGATTATCCGCTCCACAAATCACAGTACCAAAGCAAATATATATTCCAGCCGCACAGGGCTATGCAGACGTCGGGTAGGTAATCCAGTGTACATGTCCATTCGGTCCTCGCCTAGATCTCCTCGGATGAAAGCGCCATGTGGTCGGCCCAGCCTGGATAAGAATCTAGCTAACACGAGGAAGCGTTGGAGATGCTGGTCACTTTAGAACTCTAACCGCACGATGCACCATACACAATAGACTATTATTAACTTAATAGAAATACGTCGCACTCGACGGTACAGTGCCAAACTCTGACAATTCAGTTATTAATTTGCACGCGGTCTCAATGCTATTCTGGGGCCAAACAGGCCATACTTCACCGCACGTCGTATCGTGGGTGAGGCTTCACGTTGGTTACTAAGTTTCTGACTAAGTGCCTCTGTATTCACTTGCGCCATATTTATATGCACGGTGAACAAATAGTGCCACTCTCATTTCTGTCGCCGTATCCCTGGGCAGGGCCGGGGCTAGTACAGACATGTCTTGTCGGTAACTTTGAACTTGACTCCGGGGGCTGGTCCCCTGGCGCCTGGTCCTTTGTCCAATAGGAGAATGAACTATTATGGGCTATAGTAGGCTAAAGGGATATTCCGTGTATATGTACAAGGAATATACAAGGGATATCAAACGATATACAAATACTATTCAATATATATCAACAAATAAATATATATACTCGGTTTAATCTGATCCTTCGTAACACTTGGTGTTATGGTAGACTCAGACCTAAGCTGTAAATCACAATCAACAAGTTGATAAAAACATAATTCTTCCACCTTAGAAACATAGCCATTTATAAATCAAAAGGACGCTGAAAACCAGATCCATGCCTTTATCTCAAGCCGACTCGACTACTGTAATGCACTCCTTACCGGCCTCCCGAGAAAATACACAGAACGACTCCAACTCTTTCAAAACTGCAGCTAGGCTATTAACTAGAACCAAGAGGAGAGATCACAGCCCAGTGTTAGCTACTCTGCACGGTCTTCTGGTAACATTTAGAATCGATTTCAAGGTCCTCCTCCTTATATACAAAGCACTAAATGGAACAGGACCAAGTTACTTTGCCAATTCTCTTGTCAACTATGTGCCTCCTAGAAAATTGGTTTACTGGTTTATTGAAAGTTCCCAACCACAGCCAAAAGAAAATCGGGGATGCAGCCATCTCAAATTATATGCACCAAAGTTATGGAACACCCTACCTATGGACATTAGGGAGGCTAGATCTCTAAATATTAAAAGAAAATAAGCTACAAACGTACTATGGTATCCTTGACTGGTATTTCATAACAAATCCATGTATGTATAAATTAGTTGGAACAAACAGTAGCAGGCGTCAGTATTGTGTGACATTCCTGGGGAGCCTTTAGGCAAACCCCCTCAGGCTAAGTCTGTTTACTCAACTGTATTTAGGACACAGCCATTCCAAACCCCCCCACGCAAGCAACTGCTAATCTATAGAACAAGAAACACCTTCTAGGGTGTGACGGTTGAACCACAGAACAAGAGGCTAAATGAAGCTGATATGCCTCTGTGAAACAAGACCAATGTGTAAAACTGTTTGAATCCATACAATAATAGATTAGAGACAAAACACACAGTTCAAATAATGCCTTAAGTCTGTAGAAAACTAAACCATATCAATTTAAAAGGTATTAGAGTAAAAGGTATTTGAATACCATTTAGGAATGTCAAACTGGTTAAGTAATAGAGCTATTTCACTCTGGTTGTAAAGCTTGCTAGAATCTAAAACCAAGGAACTATTAATTCAGTATACTTTATATAGGAAATCTGGTATTAAAATATGGACAACTCCACATTGGGTAAATGCTGAATATATATGTAACTTATTACATTAACCATACAAATATAGAAAAGGTTTTAGAGTTAAGACTCTGTGCTCTTCAAGAAACCACAGCACACACCCCGAGGAGAGACAGGGGGGCGGGACGCCCCCCAGAGATCAGAGTATTTAAGACAGAACACAGTGTTAATTCAGGAGGCCAGCCAGACGCACCCACCACCCCAGGGGGTCTGCTGGTCTCCACCGCTGCCACAGACTGTACTGCTATTTGCCGCTACGTGAGTAAACTGTATATGGAATAATCACTGTTTGTGATAACTAGAGTAAAATGCCTATCTTAGACCAGGTTTAATCATGTGGTGGCAAAGAGTAAGATAGTCTATTCCATTGAAAAACATGACTACTTTTATGTGCAAACCTGTCTTGATGTGAAGAGCGACCGTGAATGGGCTATATGATTATGTAAACCTCATCAATCCTTTTGTACAATCATGTCTTATGAAAAATGATGAATAATCCCTGTATGTAACTGATGCATTTTCACCTTTTGGCCTCTCGGCAATAAATACATGAGTTTGAATTCGAACTCTGTGGTCTGGACTGCACGTTTATTCCTTGCTGGCTATATTGGAAGTCAGATGAGGAGACCAATCTATCACTTATGATCTTTCCCTCCTTCCAGATAACAACCTCATTGTACTGTGATTAATCTAATGTATTGATTTAAGATACGACAGTACCTCTTCACCATAGCCTTTTAATACATTCTGCTGCTTTGACTCATTGCATCCAGACTGTGATTGTTGTGATTGCTGTACTGTAAATAGTTACTATTTTATTGCACTGCACTATTGCACTATTCCAGGTTCAAGAAAGTGGCAGTTTTTTCTGATTTTGTGTCATGCTGTTGATAACAAAAAAATTGTGAATGTAAGAATGTAAACTGCATAGCAACCTATAGGAGTCAGTAGGCTAGTCGAAGTGAGCAGTGGCCACAAGTAAACTTGTGTATTGTCATATGGATGATTAGTTATAAGGGATAAGATTTATATACTGTATTTTCATTTCAACCTTTATTTAAAATTGTGAGTTTCTGAGGTTTCCCGATAATACAATAGAAAACAGTACACAATAAATCAGCAATGTTTACAGAAGATTAAACACAAAAGATTAATACAAAGAACCATCCACTCGAATAGGTTCCAATACAGTGAAGAGATATAAAGAGGTCGCTTACCAATAAGGGATTTACAAATAAACAAATACCAGTGTTTGTTGTGCCTTTCTGCAAGAGAAGCCGAAGGCCAACCCACACAATGGTGAGTATCATATCTGTCACCAGTAATACATCTATGGGGCTGAGTGATATAAAGAGTCCAGAGGTTTAAGAGTTGATGTCTATAAATTACACCACCATAGTCCAAAGCTGTTAAGAAGACAGTTCTTAACACTATTCATTATGGAGACTTATTCCTCCTTGGCATCGGACTCATTCCTCCTTGGCTTTGCTCCGGGCATCGTTCAGACCTCTGAGTCATTCCCTATAGCATTAGTCCTCCCTGTTGAAGACGTGTCGACTCAAGTCATTACGACTTGGACTCCAGTCAGACTCACGTCACAAATTGGATGAACGATTATTTAGGATCGCGATGACGAGAATGAGAGCGATGGAGTGATGGCGGTGACCAGGAGACCGGCGATTATGGCGTGGACACAGGTGAGTGACTTGAAACTTGACTTTACTTTGGAATTCTATTTTATGGTGGATTTTTGCCATCATAAAAAACAAACAAAACAAAAACATTTTCATTTAGATTGGGCAAGCAGTTTTAATGTTTGAACTCACAAGAGGCCACATTTGATTGGATACAACCTTTAATAAAACATGTGATTTCTATGTTTGGTTTCAGCACAGACAAAGCCAGGCAATAGAAAGCACCACTGCTAGAAAAGGGAACACTGGTCAATATAGCTGCTGCATGGTTCAATAAGAGTATTGATCATTACACAAAGAAACACATCACCACCATTGGGGGGATAAGTGGTCTTGATGGTACAAAGTCAATAATATCCGACAACAAAGCCTGTACTGTACGTCTGGACTTTGTCATGGCATCCTGTCTCCAGTTTTGTACTTCAGCATGCAATTGCATGATTTATTGCAGGATTTATTCAAGAGTGACTAGTGGCACAGAATGAAAGAAAAGCATGATACATTATGTAAACATTAGTAATCTCAATATGGGTTGTAGCACTTTCCTTTAAGTACCTTGTAGCATCCAATCTATTAAATATTAAAGGGCCACTTTGCCGATTACCAACCTTCTGTTGTGAGCAGGACCTGTGATAATTAATAGGACATAACACTTTTCATTCTTTCAACCTTTATTTAAACTTGAGAGACACTGAGGTTTCCCTCATTTACAGTGAGTACAGATACAACAAAGACATGTAATCACAACACAATAAAAACAAGAGAAAGTAAGAAAAACCATGTGATCACAACACAATAAAAACAAGAGAAAGTAAGATCAACACATGTGATCACAACACAATAAAAACAAGAGAAAGTTAGAAAAACCATGTGATCACAACACAATAAAAACAAGATCAAAAGATGTAATCACAACACAATAAAAACAAGATCAAATGAGATCAAAACATGTAATCGCAACACAATAAAAACAAGATAAAGTAAGAAAAACCATGTGATCACAACACAATAAAAACAAGATCAAATAAGATAAAACCATGCAATCACAACACAATACAAACAAGAGAAAGTAAGATCAAAACATGTAATCACAACACAATAAAAACAAGATCAAAATAAGAACAATAACAATAAACAAGAAAAGCAGGCTAACAATGATAACAAAATAAAGTACAATGGTTAGTGATCAAAGCTTTGAATAGTCCAGATGTTGGACGAATATCAATCTTTAGAGTGCATTGAAGGGCGTTCCAAGAGTATGGAGCACTAAAGGAGAAGGCAGTCTTTCCGAGATTAAAACAAGCTCCGGGAAAAACCTTAAGCATGAGCAAATCATTTGAGCAAGTTTGATAGAATCCAGAATTCCAATGCAACACTGTGGTAATATAAGGAGGTTGCTGACCAATAAAATGAAATAGTTGAAAATAAATAATAAACATATGTTTATCAAACCTATGTTTATCACACCTCTCTGCAAGAGAGCACCAACCAGCCTTATCATACAGGACACAGTGGTGAGTATCGTCATAACTCACATTACCAACGTGTTCTGTGTCTCCAGAGCTCGGCTGCATGATGTCACCAGGAGGAGAGCAGACCTCTAGTGAACTGTAGACACTATTTCCTCAACTATTCTCAACTGCAGTCGGCCCAACTCCAGGACGACTGAAGAGACGGAACAGGTTGGTTAGCTTTATATCAGATTACCACAATACCACATGTCTCACAGCAGAGTGATAGGGATCAGGTTACAAATTGGCAAAATGCCCCTTTAATAATATTGATGATGATTCATAAATGTCGTATGTGTGGTTATTAAGACATAATCTCATAATGCCCCCATATCAGTAACCAGACTTAATGACTTCCATTATGTGTCAGTTTCTAATCGTTTAGTGACCACAACCAAGCCTTAAGCCTTTTTTAAGAACTTATAATGGCTAATATGCTATTATTAATTATAAGCTGTTGTAGATATATATAAGGGGGTATTGTAATTGTGTGTTGTGTGTGTGTGTGTGTGTGTGTGTGTGTGTGTGTGTGTGTGTGTGTGTGTGTGTGTGTGTGTGTGTGTGTGTGTGTGTGTGTGTGTGTGTGTGCGCGCGTGCATGTGCAAGTGTGTGTGTGTGTCACTGTGGAGACATTGATTGGAGGATTGGTGGGGACATGGACCAGGGTTAAAGGTTAAGGTTAGGCTATGTGTGTGTGTGTGTGTGTGTGTGTGTGTGTGTGTGTGTGTGTGTGTGTGTGTGTGTGTGTGTGTGTGTGCGTGCGTGTGTGTGTGTGTGCGTGCGTGCGTGCGTGCGTGCGTGCGTGCGCGCGTGCGTGTGTGTGTGTGTGTGTGTGTGTACAGTATGTGTGTGTCTGAGTGGTGACCATTCAAATGGATGGAATGAAGAGGTAGTTTAGTAGGTGGACTGTGCTCTGCATTTACGATCCCAGATGAGATGTGGCTAACCCTTTGGCTAGTTAGCGTGTCCACTCTCCTCTGCCCAGAACAGCATTAGGAGTGGTATCAGGGGGGGGCGTGGATAGAGATTTTATAGAGATAAAAAAAAAAAAAAAACAATACCACTGTAATTGGGCCAAGTTTTGATCATGTCAATCAAACCTACGCCCTGCTCTTAGAGCAGCCCATTCATTGTCAAATATTGACCATGCTGTCCTGGAGCACAGGGAGAACATCACCAGAACATTAAGAATGCCAGAATTCGGGCGGTCGGGTGGCGTAGCGGAGATTGAGCTTGTCACCAATGCAAGAGGGAAATGGTGAAGGCAGCGTGACCTCCCACGCGTTACGCTTCGCCAATGAGAGTCCTCGCTGCCAGGTGAAAAAAAGAGCCACTGGCTGTCTCCACATGTGTCGGAGGAAGCGTGTGGTAGACTTCAGGGTTCCCTTGTACCGACCAGTACGAGGAACATGCGCACAACAACCAGGTATGGGAGGGGGGGAATTGGCATAACGACAAAAATTGGGATGGGGAGAAAAATAGAAAAATCATGTGGAGAAAAAAAAAAAAAAAAAAAAAAATGCCAGAATTCTCATATAGGGATTATATTGTATTGGAGGTTCTCCATCCATGGCCACCCCTAATACCACACCTCTTTTTCCAGGCATAAGAGAGTTTGAATTCTTCATAATGGGGTGGCATTCCCCTTTTATTTATTATTTTTTTTATTATCTTTTTTTCCCCCTCCTTTTTCCGATTTTTCTCCCATCCCACTGTTAGTCATTATGCCAATTCCCAACCCCCTTCCTGGTTGTTGCGCACCCCCCCCCCTACTGTTGGTCCGGGAGGCCGGAGACTATCACATGCTTTCCTCCGACACATGTGCAGCCAGCCTGGCAGCGCAGACTCTCACTGGGAGAGTGTAACGTGTGGAAGGTCACACTACCTCCCTCCAGATCCTTCCCTCGCTGTGCAGGCGCCCCGACCGAACTGTAGGAGTCGCTTTTTACAACGACCAGGACCCACCCACCAGCTTTCCCACCCCTAACACTGCCAATTGTGTTAGTATGAGCGGCCAGCCAAGCTGGTAGCAACGCAGAGAGCTGGGCTCGAACCCAGCGTCTCCTGCGTTGGTGGCGAGTGCCTTGCCCACTACACCACCTAGCCGCCCGGCATTCCCCTTTAAGTATCGTGAAAAACATCACAACACTGGCCGCCGTGTATCGATGGGGAAGCGCGACATTGCGGTGTGTAGGCCTCTCCCGCCCGTCTCTTGTGGGTACATTCCATATTGCATATACCCTCCGCTAAACCACCGCAAACGGATTCTAGGGTGAAAACAACACGCCGGAACGCGCTGTCATTGTCCTCGCGGAGCGGCGCGGAAGACGGACGCTCTCTCCCGACTGTCATTCTCACACAGTTCATAAGAACAGCCGGATAATCCAGTGGCAGGAGACGGTTTGCTCCGAGGCGTCCCTGCGGTGCTCGCCGGCTAGGTCGGCCAACAGCTGTTGAGGGTGAGGAATCTGGGATGAAGTCTCCTCCCAGAACAGCGTCGACTCTATTTTAATTCTCGGCGCACAGCGTGGGGGCAGTGACACCTGGGCCCCGGCTCGCGGTTAAAATTAGGGACACTGTAGGGGACCTTGACAAACAAGTGACTTTGACTGCATTTTATCTGCGCATTGGCGGAGCCTCTCGCCACCGAGGTGTTCTCGGAAATGTGTCCGAGAGGTTGATAGTGAAGTGATGGAAATATATACTGAGGATTTAATGTGGATATAAATATTAGATGAGGCTCATTCCAAACACGCTGCTTTGAGGAGGGTGTGTAGCGGGAGGGGGGGGGGGGGGGGGTGGGGTGTAAGAAATCACATCCTCTATAAAGTTGCACAACCCGAAATAGGAAATAAAATGAATTATAATGATTAAATAATTGAAATAATTGTCTATCATTTTGTGTGAAAAGCTTTTGATGACAGGTTGACTTAAACATTTTACATGGGATTGGAGGAAAGTGCATTTACATAATACATAATGAAACAGAAATTAGTCTAGTATTTGGTCCAACTTGTCAACATTTGACAAATGATGCCTGACAGATAATCCAGTTATACAACTGCTCCCAATGTCAGAATTAGGGTTTCGAAAATACCTCATAGGCTGCTGAAGTGGTTTTCAAGATTAACAGAGGTGCCTTTGATGTGGGAAAGTCAGGTCATTTGTAATAGGTCCAAGTAGCCTCTACCGTAAAAGGGATAGTTAGGTTTTAAGACGTCTATCCGATTTGTCATAAACTGAGGGTCATTTGAGTGCATCTCAAAAGTCATTTATAATTCCTTCTTTTACAAGTTAGGAAACAGCTAGGAAGCTGCGAAAACACCTAAAACCTATGTGGAAGGTGCTACATGTCATTTTCTAGACGTGCTTCATGCTGCTACTAGCATAATAAATGCTGGCAATTTCTTCTAAATATCTCGACATTGGTGAACAGGTGCTTTTTGGATGGACTTGAATTGATTAATGATATCAGATATGCCTAAAAACGATTCTATATTGAATAACAATTTTTTCCATAAGATTGTTCACTACTGAAAATTGCCTTTTTGATAATGCAAGGATATATCAATATGCAAATCAGCAACATTGATTACCAGGAATTCTAAATTGGCAGTGAAGTAGATTCTGTGAGTGAGAGTGTGTGTGTGTGTGTGTGTGTGTGTGTGTGTGTGTGTGTGTGTGTGTGTGTGTGTGTGTGTGTGTGTGTGTGTGTGTGTGTGTGTGTGTGTGTGTGTGTGTGTGTGTGTGTGTGTGTGTGTGTGTGTGTGTGTGTGTGTGATGACTCAGTTGGTTCTCTGAGGAGTTGTGGGGTGTGTTGATCAAATTAACCTGAAACCAGTTTGTCCTGTTTTAGATGAATTTGTGGTCCCAAAATGTCCTGGTGAGTGAGTTAGTGGGGGAGTGTCACATGAGAGAATATGTGAGTGCGTCTATATGTGTGGGAGTGGGTGTTTGTGTGTGTGTGAGGTTAACACCAAAACCAAGGGCCCCTAGTCTTCAGCCCCTCAGACATCTCAAATACACTTAATCAATATTATTTATCTAGCTAGTTTTAACTTAATCTTAAATTGATTGGCCATATGAATTAAATGTTACTTCAGCAGCTTATATTCTTTCAAAACAGTGTCAATACCTACTCAGCGTTGGGTGTATGCTGAAGATAAAGGTGTCAAGTTACCACATATTGGCCCAAGATAGATTTGACCTATTAGTGACATCACACATGCAAGTCAGATTTCAGAGAAGCTCTCCCTCTCCGGGGAGAGTATGTGAAAAAGGCGTTCTGGTGACAAGTTTTGCACAAATAACAATTTGTATAAGACATGCCCCCAAGAGGACTTAACCATGAAAAAACTATTTTCTCAGTGGAAGGGACCTTTGAAACCCAAACCGCCCCCATTCCTGGCAGGGGGAAAAGGTACACCTCCTCTACAAATTAAGCGATATGCATATGAGAAAGTGAAAGGTGTTTTTAATTTTAATCAAATTTGGCAACATAACTACACTAAGCAAGTCATCTTTTCAAAGAAATTTCACCTATGACCAGTGGTTCGTTGGTGATTTGATACCTGGTTGCACTGTGTTTTAACACTTTGGGTGCCATTCACGTGTTAACACGTTTCTGGGCCCCGACCGTTGAGTGCCAAAAACGTGTTAGCGCGTTTCTGGGTAGTTTTTCCTTTTTTTCCTCGATATGTTTATTCATTATCCATCCAGGGAGCCTGTTGTTAGCATAGGGAATGAGTCTGTGGTCTCCAAAGTGCAATACCGGCCGCATCCAGCTAGACAGCAGTATCGAGCACCCTTTGAAACCTTGTAT
Organism: Notolepis coatsorum; assembly: GCF_963971535.1. NCBI lineage: Eukaryota > Metazoa > Chordata > Actinopteri > Aulopiformes > Paralepididae > Notolepis > Notolepis coatsorum. Next base: position 75,175,356 of record NC_140176.1, on the reverse strand, counting down.
CTTGGTCTGTGCGTCGATCTAATGGGTCCGGGTTATTTTTTCTTTTCGGCACAAGCTGAGCAGTTATAATGGTCAGATTGAGAGGAATCAAATGCTCCCGATACATGATGTGTGGTGGATTATGTTGGCGACACGATGGACATCAATACTTGGAATATTCTTTTTGGGGTACATCCTAGTCAAGGTAAGGGCTATATGATATCAATCTTGCGTTGATCCAAGCAGTGTTGGGACTAACGCGTTACAAAGTAACGCGTTACAGAAACGAAGTTACTTTTTGCCGCAACTAGTACTCTAACGCATTACTTTTGAAATTCAGTAACGCTACTTACGTTACTGAATGGTTTGTTAGTTCGTTACTGCGTTCTTTTTATGTAGATTCATAGCGAGCGTCCTTATTTCGCCTGCGTTTGTTTTGTTTACTGTAGACTGAAAGGCGCTATATAAAACGAAGTATTATTATTATTATTATTTCTTTCCGTAGCCTCATTCTGGTTTCGCACTTCTGATTGGCCACTGACGTTCTGAAAGAAATAGGCGCTCTCTACAGTAAACAACAAGAGGACGCTCGCTATGAATCTACATAATAAGAACGCAGTAATAATAACGAACTAACAAACCATTTAGCAACTACTTGGAGAGATAATTAATATACAACATGGAAACGAGATAAAGAACATGTTTGAAGGGCTGCTGGAGTCAACTGGACTAACGTTACATCTCGACCACCGCAGACTGGTGACGGTGAGTGCAATGTGTTCACTGAAACTCAAGATCAACGGATTTTGACTGTACTTAATCTGCCAGGGAATCTCATAATACTAATCAAACAATATAAATATAGTCCTTTCATGCACAATTGATATCCTAACTATTCTAACGTTGCAATGCTTTGATAACAACGCTGCAAGATGGTTATGAATGAATTAATGAATGGATGAATGAATGAATGAATGAAAACTTTATTTAACAGATTGCAGAATGGGTACAATACAGTACGGCTCAATACATACAATTGTTAAGGGGATGCAGACCTGAGAAAGACGTTTGTCTTGTTTCCATCAGGGTCCCCCATTTTCAATTCATATAGACATTTATGACATACACAACATACATGACATTTATGGCATAGGGACATATAGGTATTTAGTACTGATACATTTGTGACATAAGCGGTATTCAAATATACAGTACTGTTACCCCTAGATCCTGACAGAGTATATACATATGATGGGGAGGGGACTGTACATTAGGAGGGGGTGGGTGGGTGGGAGAGAAATATACATACAGCGGGGAGGGAATATATAATGAAACGCTCTAGACCACATTGCTTAGCAGAGTTCGGTGATGTGAATGGAAACTGTCAAGTTGATCAACCGATTTTGAGTATATGGGGCATGGGACTTGAGCAATTTATTTTTTTTATTTTTTTTTAAATAACTAAATAGTTACTTTTCACAGTAACTCATTACTTTTGGGTGTAAGTAACTAGTACAGTAACGAAGTTACTTTGAAATGAAGTAACTAGTAAAGTAACTGAGTTACTATTTTTCAGTAACTAGCACAACACTGGATCCAAGCATGTCTTCACCTCTATCCGAACGTGTGTGTAACGTTAGTCCACAACGTATGCCGTTGGTGGCGATCAAAGCATCAAATCCCCCCCCCTTTCATGCATTCATGATGAAACATAATGCCTATGATATAGATTTGATTTGAGAATAATAGCGGGTCCAGGCAAGAAACGGCAATGGTTATAGTATAATGTTAGTGTTAATGACGTCACGTGCACGCACGCTCCCATACATTTTCCCTCGCGTGCACACAGAATAAAGACAGTGCCTAATTGCCTCTAGGAATGGAATGTAACACATTTCATTCACAACTTTTGTGTGAATGTATCTGAGGACGTATTTCAACACACAACCTGAGCTATTGTTATGCAAAGTAGCCAGGTGGGTACTTGGCGAGTTGGCGCATGAGTCGAGTGCAGCGTGTGCATCCGTGCATGTGCGTGCGCATGCTCCTGCGTGCTCCTGCTCACAGACCTGGTGGAACAGCGTGCAACCTTGTCCCATGACCAACGCACCACTGCCTATGACGGTTGAATTTGCCCTGTTCCTGGGATATGGATATGATTCACAATCTCACAGAGATCACCACAATAATTGACTTCATATGCATTTTGGAGCACTGTACCTTTGTAAATATCTTGGTAAAAATGTTGTACTACTAACATTCATTTGGTCGTCCTCAGACAAGCTTGACAAAGGAGTCTCCAGTCTTCTCGGTCATCCATACATACAGCAAGCTCCACAGAATTCGCCACTACTGCATCTATCCTAAGCACATCCACGTATGTTGGCGTGGGACGTCCTCTATGTCTGTGGCAATGGCCGGCAAGTTTCATCCTCCTGGCCGCCACTTTCTCACTCAGCCTTGGTAGCCCCCCATACAGCTGCTTGTTGGTAACATGCTCGCTCTGGTCGACTGCAGGCGGCATTCTGGTGTAGCACCCATCCAGAGACTTCTGCAGGGTGGGCTTCAGGGTCCAGATTTCACAGCTATATAGGAGGACCGACTCCACAGTCGCATGGAAGAAGTTCAGCTTGATGTGTCGGGGGAGATTGGAGTTCCACACACTAGCCATGCCATTCAGGGCCCTCCATGTCAGCGCTTTCCTCACCTTGAGGTCCTGTTCTGATGTGTTTACCCATGAACCCAGGTATTTAAAGTCACTGACCAGTGGGAGAGCACCGCCTCCAGCTGTCTTGAGAGGCGGATGGTCCAGGGGGATGTTATAGGTGATTACCTCTTTCGCATTGAGCCTGAGACCGACCCTGGCACATGTGCCTGTTCCACATGGTCAGACATCAAGCAGATGTCATCCGCGTAGTCCAGGTCTGTCAGGACTACAGCAGGGTTTCTTCTGGACTTCCTGGGTGTGACTGTGAAGCCAAGCTCCTGCTCCTGCCCGTTGATGGCTTTCCTAAGTGCAAACAAAACACTCCTCCAGATTCCTGAACGCGTGAAAACAGTAAGTAAATCTTACTGTAAATCTTCACAGCTGGGTGCCATGAATGAAAAACATCACTCATTCTTAAAATGCAAAGCGCGTTCTCGTACACCTGAATTTGCATACAAACACGCCCCGCCAGCTCCTTATAATGCTGACCCATTCAACAGGTAGTGCGGAAGCGATTTGCGACTGATCTCAAAATGAGATTAGATTAAAATGTTTTGTCATTATACAGCACAAGTACAATACACCATCCAACCAGAGTGCAAATGTAACAGTAAAGTGCAATAGTAACATACAATGCACAGGTGATGAAACCCAGACATCTCATTAGTAATGTCAATACTGAACGACATGTGCACTTGTCGAGCCAATAGCGCAGTCATTCAGTATTGACATTACTAAATGAGATGTCATGCTAATATGTCATGTTCTACAGTAGGACTTACTACTATAATACCTAATAAAACAAGTCATTAGAATAGTAGAAGCCTACTTTACTGGAACAATTAATTGTGCACCTATACAGTACGCGCACATGTGTGTGTGTGTGGTCATGCGCTGAGGCTACCTCACTAAGCCATTTCTCCATGCATTTACAGTATTTAGTTCTAGCAATAGGAATAAATCAAACTAACAATAAATAATATCATAGAGAAGAAGACAGTATATGGCATATGAATACACTGTATTCCACTATACAGTATCTATATCCGCGGCGATCGGTTTAGTTGTTATTTATTTAGTTTGCAGTATGTGTGTGTAATGCTCACAATGCCTCATTGAGTCAGGACTATAAATGCAAAACGTAATTGTTAATGATACAAATATTGTCGACGTATTTATTATCATTATAATTATTTAATTCCATGGATGTCTGTAGTATCGGCAATCCCCAATGACTTGTCCCAGAGAAAGCTGTTCGTAAATCCTACATAAATCCTACAACGAATTTACAACACGAAGCCATTTGAGAATGCAGAATAAGTACGTAAATCGAGTTACGAAGGAATTCCTTGGTAACTTTCACGTATGTCCGTTCGAGAATGAGGACCATTGTTAGCAAGGGAACGGATACATAGTAGTCATTATTGACACACATAGTTTGTGAGGCATGGACACAATACTGTATAAACCAAGCTAAGTACATAATGTATAAATGTATAAAAACACATGTTGATACCAGTACCCTGACATTCAAGTTTCAAGTGTGTTAGAAAACATCATGACATGAGGAATTAAAATGTATTCTTTTCATTTTCACAAATACCATAAAAAGTATTATAAGTGTGAGTGAGTGTTGCAGTTTGTGTTTGTATGATTACTATAATTAAGCATACTGTAGCTTGAATGCACTTGACAAAAAAGACAGCTGATGTCTGTTTTGTGTGACAGTCTTGTAGTTCTCAGGCTATATTGGCTTTGCAGTGTTTTCAAAGCCTTCGACAAAGAATTCTTGCCAAGTGGCTTGATCTCTCCGTGCCGCCAGACTGGGGAATATACCACTTGGTAGGTCCACGATACGGCAGTACACTAGATGGCATCAGACTGTCTAGAGAGTTCATACACAAAAGGAACAGAAGAGGGGAGAGGAGTCCTCCCTGAAGCACCCCAGCTCGCACTGATTGAGGTTTGGAGTGGAAGGTGCCCACTTGACAGCCAGCTGCCTGCCATCAAGGTACCTGCGGACTGAAAGCCAGATGTGAGATGTTGAAAAACTTGAGTGATTGCAAATGCTGGCAATTCCAGCTGTTTGAAATCAATGAAGGAGGCATGTACATTGAGTTCCAACAATTTCACAAGGTGAATTCAGAACCATCGACCACTGCCAGCGTTTGCAATCACTCAAGTGTTTCAACATCTCACAGCACATCTGGCTTTCAGTCCACAAAATCGACACAAAAGCAGATTTTTACAAATCATTGGGTTTTACATTTTGGAGGATCTGTAGGAGGCAGGTTAGTAGGCTAGGTTAGCTAGCCTGACTAGCCTTAAAGACACCCAGGTACACTAGCCTAGTTAGTTAGCTAGAGGTAACTCCCCCCCAAATGCCAAGGATTGTATACAGTATGGAGACATTACCTTCCAGTTTACTTACCATTCCCAGATCAAGCTGCATCTTTGTGTAACTGGAAATGGACCATTTTCACAGCTGTATCATTGATACATTTGGATCGATGCTTAAACAGTTGTCTCTATGCAGCCATGTCTTTTGTGTGCAAAGCATGCTAAACCGAATCTCATCCTAGGCACCTAGAAGTACAATCCCAGCCTACTTCAAAAAAGAGCCAAATGTTTTACAGTTTTAGTACTTTTCATCTCCTCAATGAGCTAATAGTTAGCTTCTGGGGGACATAAACCTTTTTTCTTTATGGATGTAATTCTCGTTCCTGCCAGTTTGCCTCTTCACAATGAAGGTTCTGGGAAGCGCACAGTTCTCGGATATACTGAATTACATGCGGGCCTATAGCTAATTTAATACCAAATAACAAGTAATTATCTGTTCGAACCTATAGTATATTTGAATCGTTAAATACCTGATGATTAATGAATGTATTCCGAACCATTCTAACGTCTGAGGACATGCAGAGAACTGTGTGCTTCCCAGAAATGTTATTGTCAGGAGGCGGGATGGCATAAATGCCCAGAAGGAAACAGTTAGCTCACTGAGGGGTTGAAAAGTACAAAAAGTTTAAAATATTTGGCTTTTTTGGGGGGGGGGATAGGATTGTACAACTTCAAGGCACATTTTGAGTGCCATTGCTGCAAGGAAGGAGCGCAGTAAAGACCTAGGATGAGCTTGGGTTTAGCATGCCCTCCACGCAAAATACATGGCTGCATAGATACAACTGTCTATCCATCCAAATTTGTCAATAGCAACACAAGTTGTCTCGATTAGGAGCTAATAGCAGGCTAAACACAGCAGCTAATGACATAAATAATGGAATCCCAACCTGAGCATGACATAAGAGCAAAATGGCTTCCGTGTGAATATGGTTAATGATTCTTCAGAAAAATATAGGCAGGGGAAGTGAATGAATAACACTCTACCGCGTCCCTCAGTGCCCTCGGGCAAGGCACTTAACCCCCGACTGCTCCAGTGGAGCTGCTGAGTGTGCAGGGCAGTTCCCAGGTGTGAATGTATATAACTGTGAGTGTGCGTGAAGCGGGGCGTTGCTGAAAAAGTGCATCCGTGCCCAGCGAACCTACCCTGGGTGAAGGTAAAAAAAAAGAGAGAAAAGGTTAATGGCAGAATAAAATCCCTGTGATTCACCGTGCCTTTGTCAGAGGACGTCCTGCCTGAACCTCAGTCAAGAAGATGGTATTCTGAGCACATCAGCAACACTGTATCACTCCCCCATGCCATTTATTTAGTTGGCAACTGCATTCATCCATGGCACATCATAACCCCAGGTTTTGTAAGGCAATGTAATATAAAAAATAAACCCCCCAAAAAAACAATGTTTCCCTGAGTTTAATTTCCCTTCGTCCAACCGAAACAGTTTTGTGGAAATAGGAAGGAGAGAGAGGGAGAGACGGTGCGAGCTGAAGCCGATAGGTTGGTTTGTATTTTCTTTCAGGCTATGGATGAACTGGCCAGCATCGGACAAGGCCCACTATATAAACTTTGAACACAGGCTCTCAGGGAGACGTCGATATTCGTAAATATTTAATTTGTTGCCTCCCCGGACAACGCATTCCAGTGATACAAATCTCAGATTGAATTTAAAGATAAACAGTGTGGAGAGATATCGCATAATTATAGAATTCTGCACCGCCATTTTGGGTCTCGTTGGTCGGATTGTGTTGAAAAGATGTCACCTGTTGTGAACTCACAGGGCATGAACACAAAAAAGGAAATAGTAGAAGCAAATGATCTCCACAGCAAGACGGCCGACACAACTTTTTTTCAACTTTTTATTCACTTAAATTCTCCAGTGTTAATTAAAGCAACGAGAAAACATTTAGAATGTCCTTTGGTGGGATTTGTATTACACTTCTTATTATGCGGTATATGTAAACTGATATTCTTTGATGCCAGCACGTTGCCAATACAAAGAAAATCAACTGCACAACCTAGGAAAAATATTTATAAATAAATGAAAACAATTAAATAAAGAAAAATAAAGAAATAAATAGAGGAATACGTGAAAGTAAAACCGTTTCTTCTCCATTCCATTGCCATCTGGATTAGATACATTTAGAGGTTTGCCTTTTTTCAATATTACAGCTCGGCAACGATAGAAAAAGTACTACATGTATTCTTATTGTTTTGTTGTTTTTTTGTTTTGTTTTTTTCATAATTTTTTTCCCGCTCTGTCCCAAAAAAAACAAAAACTTGCAAATACACTGATGATTTTTTCTACGCACTTGTCATCTTTCTCGGGTGAAACATTATTTCTCTTTGATCTGTAAGGGGAGTCCAGGGGAATTTAGATTTAACTTGAGAGGTGTCGTTTTGGGGGAGGAGGGGGGATATTGGGGGGAGGGGCTTGTTACACATGTGCGTCACTAACATCGGACAAAAAATTCTTCCAACCAACGAGGGTTTACAGAATAACGTTCACAAAAGCACTGGTCGGTGGGGGGTGGGGTGTGATGATGGAGGAAGAACAATGAAAGGAGATAACTGGAGGGATATGGGTGGGGGGTGGGGGAGAAAGAGAGGGTTGGAGGGGGAGACAGAGAGCACAGAGAGAGAATTGACACATGAGCAAGGATTATTGATGGGTTTCCCTATATTCCACAATGCACTGACAGCAAAGAATGCTTACTTTTGTCCTCGTTTTTTTCCCTCTGCTTTTTCATTTTATTGATGTATATTTTTTCAAAGGCCCATCATTCGACCCATTCAGCACAGCTTCAGTCAGAGTTTCTACGAGTTTTTTTTTCTTTCTTTTTCTTTCTTTTTTTGTTGTTGTTCTGTTTGTTCGGCACCAGTTCAGCCCAGAAGCAGTCCAGCCAACTGTTTATTTTTTATTTTTTACTCAATCTCCTTAAACACCTCAAAGAGAGAGAGAGAGTAGGGGGGGGGGGGGTGCGGCAGCCATCGCTGGCTATCACATGGAAACTCCTCGCCAGTGAGCGGTCACAGCTGCTGCTGCTGTTGTTACCATGGCGGTAAGATTGTCCCTCGTCTCCAGTTATCCCCTCTTCTGGAAACCAGGAGAAGGGAGCTTATAAAGTCTCTGGTATGGCTTCCAGGGGAGGGACATCATTCCCTGCTCATTGGCTCTCATGAAGCAAATGCTCAGTTAAATAAAATAAAATAAATCATCATTATATATCTGGTATTTTTATTAAATGTTTTTAGATACATTTCTTTTTATTTTATTTGTCATTTTCATTTCTTAATATATTCTTTGAAATCAAATAAAAAGTAAATTCTTTGTTTTCCTTTTTCTTTTTTTCTGCTGCTCTCGTTCCTTCTGGCACATTCCCTTTAATTGTCAGCATGGCGCGTGTCCGTCCATTGACTCCTGGTAGGACAAGCTCTGAAGTCCGTAAAAAGCTCCTCCCTGGTGGTTCTTGGTTTTAATGGTTGATTATTGAAAGAGGGGGAGGTGTGGGGGGGAGGGAGGGAGGGGGCGTGGGTGGGCGAGGAGGCGGGGTAAGCTCCACCAGGTGGGTCCGAAGGCCTGGGTCTCTCTCTCTCTCAGAGCAGGGCCGGCCGGCGGCAGAGCCCCCGCAGCAACGCGGAGGCCAGGAGGAGCAGCAGCAGCTGGCTCGGGAGGGACGGGGGCGAGAGCGGCCCGTGGCCCGATTCAGCGCCCGCGCAGCCGCCCAGCTCCATCTCGCAGCGAGCCTTCTCGCACAGCAGGCCCGTGTAGGCCGGGGCACACTTGCAGCGCAGGTTGTTCACGCACTCCCCGCCGTTCTGACAGCGCAGGAGCTCGTTGTCGCACACCCGGGCTGATGTGACCGGGGAGGGGGGGGGGGGGGGGGGGGGTAGAAGAGGTGGAGACAAGAGAGAGGCATGAACATCACACACGGGAGAGGTTTCGTTCATCTCAACGTTTATTTTTAAATTGGACTTCCACTGAAATAGATGTTTAAGATATTCTGCAATTTCCCACAAAATCTGGCAAAGTCATATCAAATGTCTATTGTTTTTGGAATGCTGAGTTATGAGCACCCAAGCTCAAGGGAAAGTGCAAAAATGACTCCATGAAGTTGTCTTTCAACCATTTGAGCTCATACGTCATGTTTCATAAAATAAGGGGAACAATTTTTATGAATGCAGAATTGTAACTATATATGAACTCAATGTCAGTGGAAATCCCCTTTGACAAGTCATTATACATTACAGTACTTACTGGCTCAGTGATACATTCTTGAAACACCTAATGCCTTCTCAACTGTAGGCAAATAGCACATGTAGCGTGTTAAGTTAAATAACCTTTTCATACCGTGTTGTCATTAAAATAATAACAGCGAGTCATACCGGTATGTATCACAGGGTGCAGTGTAACAACCAGCTCTGCTGTACATGCATCATCTATAATTCAATCCAAATTGAAATGATGGATTCAGGTTAGTTGGATAAGTTTCAAGTATGTTAGTGAAAACACATTTTTGTTAAGAGGGATTAGTACTCTCTAGAATGGAGACTGGTAGACTGTGAAGCCTGTTCTGTTCAAGCACTCTGTAGCATTTTCAGTATTTAGTTCAATATTCTATATTTTTAATACTAATCTTTCTTTCTTTTTTTTGCACAACAAACATCTAGGCCAAGTGTAGCATATTCACTTTACATTTAACCTTTTGACCCAGCTGCTACTGCTTGATTATTACAATACAATGTCTAAAAAAATATCCTCAAAAACCAATGGAAACCACAATAGACCAAGAGGTTTGACAATTTTTTGTGTGAATAATACATTTCAATGCAAATCTGTTCCCAAAAGAAACTCTTGAGTTTTTGGAGAAACGTTCTTGTCTTTGAGCCTACATCCACTGGACTCTGTATCTAATGGAAAGCCTTTTCTTAAAAGGTCACAGGAAAACTAAACCAGACAAATACAGAAAACTAAATATTTTACACCCCTTATCACAAATTTGAGTTGTCCAATCCTGGAAAATATAGCAGAGTTCAATTAATCTCTTCCGCTTGTGCACTTATTCCCTCAATGCAAGTTTCCACTCCAAATCTGAACAAGTTCCTTGTTTTCATCCTTTCGTTATTGCAATAATTACCCAAATGGAAGAAAGCCCACTTGCAATGCATCATTTCACCGGGTCGACTGACCGAGCAATCCCATAGACCAACAGATACAGTATATATACACAGTTGATAAATGGCCACACAAAGTTTCCTCAAGCCAGCAATCCTACCAACCTTCCCCAAGAAAAACAACAACAACGCTGCCTTTAGATGATTGGAGCTAAAGTGGATATCAGTGTGTGTATTTAGAGTCAGGGCAGTGAGTCCACTGTATTCCCATTGGAGGCAAGCTGTCAAGCAAGCTGCGGGCGAACAAACCCGCCTGCCACAGACTAATAAACCCAGGCGGGGAAACAAATAAACAACGATAAACACAGCGGGCCACTTCAGCCGATGCAGGCGCCCTGTGTTTCTGTCCTTTACACAAGATGCGGAAATCCAATGCGGTGTGAGCCGCCGCTTAACTACTCGACATGTAAATATCACAAATTAGTTCCTATCACTGCTAACACTCTAATTTGAGGTGTGTTCTGTCTCCAAGTCAAAACAAAATAGGGGCTTTGATGGGAAAGCCGTTCGCAAACAGTGGCGTCCCAAAGCCATTTGTTTATGTTGGAGAAAAGGCGGGAGCCGCTGTTTGGCCGTCATCCTCTCTACCATGATGTAGTCACTAGACCTACACAAGGTATTTCAGCGACGTGTCTTAAAACTACTCTGCTCTAGTGCTATAACTATTTATTAAAGGTGCTATAGATAAAGATTTTATGTAGAGTAACAATTTCAAATAAAAAATAATACATCCACAGAGCTTTTAGAAAGGTGCAGAATAAAATGATTGCTCCCCCCCAAAATGTATTGATTAGTGAATCATAAAACAATTTTGGCGAGTCGAAAATGAACGTTGTTGTATGCATGTATCCCCTCCCTAATCTCCATTTCCCCACATGGAATGCACCTGATTGGATCAACGGTCCTCTATTCATGCTGGTGCTCTAGTGCCACATATAGTGGCTGAATGATCTATAGCACCTTTAACTAACTTTACTCTAATGCTCTAAGGCCACATACACAGTGGCAGCTTTGGGTATGGTAACAACTGGAGCTATGGAGGAGAGTGAATGTGTATATTCATGGTACACACTAGACCAGACCGTATAAGTTGTTGTGTGTACGGGCAAAGGGAGGAGTGGTTGCGTTCAAAGATATTTCAATCATCATTCATTTTCCCATAGAAACACTTGAACATAGAAAACATAGAACATAGAAAGCTTGAACTTTCACAAATCAGACTGCTACAGTATAAACACAAGCTGTGGATATGCAGAACCATATGACTGTGGAGGTTCTCTTAAAATTGTATTGAACTCAATGGTATTATGAGAGCATCTCTACACTCCTTTGTCTCTAGAGTTTGGCCCCGATAGGGAGAGCATAGTACTAATTGATCATGTACACGCATAGCGTTTCTATGCACATGGCAGTGTCATCTTGTTTCACCAGCTGAAGCGCGTCGTAGAGGGTTCAGTCAGAGTCTTGCTCAAGGGCACTTGGACAGCGGTGGGCCGGTCGTGGAGCGCGTCTCTAACCGAGCAGGGCGTCCCGTCGCCCCACAACCGTCAGTGATAACGGGGGATGTTTGCATTGCGTCCATAGTTCACGTGACATTTAACCTGCCGAGACACCCACTGTGAGGTGGAGAGGGGTTAATGTGTCCATGTTTTCTACAACGCGTGCGCCAACCGAGACTGCCCGGGAGCTAAATCCAGGCTTATACAGTATTTTGGATGTTTCCAGGATGTTGCCACGATAAGAGTTCGGTTGACTTCAAAGAGGGAGTTCATTGGTTTTTTTGCCCAATGTCAGCACCTGAATCCTCAATGTGCTCCTCAATCATGAAATGCAGTGGAGCTTGGCTGTAGAAATATTATTTCAATCCGCATACAGAGTGCCTAATGTTTTCTGATACCAAACAGGTAAAGCTGAGGAATAATATTGATTTTGTCAAAATAATTTAATAAAATAAATAATGACAAGAACAGAAATGTCAATAGCATGGTTTTGTCAGAAGTGTTTGCGACGAGGCCAGGAAGATTAAAGGTAGCACTTTAGAAAGAGTTCAAATGGAAAGTGGAAAGCCTACTGAGTGCCACTGTGCACTCAGCAAAAGTGGTGTACATAAATTGATACTTGGCCCCTTCCTTTTTCTACATAAAACAGTGGCTTAAAGAGACATTAAAGAGCTGACCTCCTCCGTAGAGGATTGTTGTTATCATCCAACAGCTGTCATCTTTTCATCCACTCCCCTCCCATGTCTTTCTTCTTTCCCTGCCAGCCTATATCTGAGGTACTGGGCCTGCAAGACGAGTATTTATGACCTTGGGTTTACATTTAACTATGGCTGCCTTTGGTTCCTCAAAAAAAAACAGCTTACATTTTTGTTATGGTTGTGGGTTGTGGGTTACTTATTTTAGTAACTTATTAAATGATGGATTTCTCCAGACCTCTCTTGGTAGAGTCTGAGGTGTAGCCAGCAGTAGCAACCCCTCCTCTCTATCCTCACTCAACTCCAACCCAAACTCCACATCAAACCAAAACAAAACATGTAAACAAAGTGTAATACCAAGCAGAGCTCTTTTGCCTAGAGGTCGCTGTTTGACAGCATTACAGGTTCTACCTTTAATAAAGGTCGTTTGGACTTTGCCCTTCATTGCTCAAAGAGTGGTAACTGAAGGTGACATCGTATTCATTAGTTAAAGTCCAACTGATTTAACTATTTTGATGACTGCCATCTTTGTATAGAACGTGTACATGAATTACAGCAGCATTTATTTATTTCTTTTATACATTTTGAAGTTTCTATGCTCACAGTGCCTTCATTTGACAGGGAGAAACATTAAGACGGCATTGTCAGTGATTTGATTGGCTGTGCCCTTTCCCAGTTGACAGTTTAGGCCCCATGAAATCAAAATAGATGTTCTTTTATCACATATGTCTTGTGCTGATCGTCACCTATATGGCAGTATCTGTCCCAATAATGACAAAAAGTTGTTTTGTAAGTATTTGTATAAGTATTTGTATTTGTAAGTTGGTATTTTAGAGTTCGTAATTTCCAGGAATATTTTCATCCTGCACACAGGGGCATATACTAATTTTGCGTCCAATGAAATGCTTTCCAAAATGACATTTACAGAACATTGTAACTAAGCTACCACTCTGCCTCGTTAACAAAACCAATGTTCAATGTTAGCTTGCTTGCTAATGGGTCTCGTAACATTCAGGCCTATTAGCTACAGTAAATGGCAATCAATATCCACGACAAGTCCCTCCCTAGCTTCCCATTTTTACAGGAAACGGTTAAATATGCTGAATCAAATAGCATTCTGCTAGCCGTTTCATGGGGACTTGGTACTTTCACCGGATAGACATTCCAAATCACACGAGTGAAAGTTTAACAATAGTCTTACAGTGGCACTATCACACAGAAAATATTTCAGCCACCAAAATGTTCAGAACATTCACTGTAGCAAAATTGTTGATATCCTTTTGAATAACTGAATTTGAATTGTTCCTGCTTTGAAACGTTGTCAGTCACCCAGGTCTGTGGAGGGTTTGCTCAAGAACTGTACTTTTGTGGTTTCCATTTCAGGTAACAGGAAATATGGAAATATCCTACTTTTCAATCGATTACATTAATGTGAACAGCCAGTTTCTAATTACAAAAAAAAGAAGAAAAAAAGGTTGGCATATAAAAGGACAAGTTGATGGTAATGATACACTTTTCAAAGTTCATAATGTGCACGTTTTACTTTTAATACTTGTATAATCGAACTCAATTACAAGTTTAAACAGACTCTTACCAGGGAACTATTCTGTCTCGTTTCTACTTTGACTAAGTAAAGGATTTTGTGTACTTCTTCTAAGACAGGTGCAGTATGGCAGTGTACCTCATCACTACACACACTGAATATATTAAATACTTGAAAACAGTGCATTTTTAATGTGCAGCATCCATCTGCGTCAGGAGCAACTAAAATTAACTGTATATATTATAACTTTTACAGTGCATTTCAATGAGCACTGATGTTACAGTGCGCTGTCCTCGTCTGCCTGTGGTGGATCAGCAAACACCAAAAGCGAAGGGATTTGAATAGAATCAATTAAAAAGCATGAATACTAACTTTGGTTGTCAAACGGTTGAATAGATACGGTAACCTGTTCGTGGCCCCTGGGGGGATACAAGTCTTTTTTGGACAAAGGCATTGTCACGTATAACAAAAGGACTCCTGATGGTGGTCAATCTGAATTTTAATTCATTTTAATTAGTCTTTAAAAGGGAAAGGAGGTCCACCTCTGCATATTTGACTGTGGTTTCGGAAAGATTTCAGAGGTGGCAGGATGCCCCTAGAGATAACGAGGCCATCCTGGTTCAATTCCCAACATGGCGGGAGGGTGTGCTCCAGATGTGGCTGAAGGGTAGCTGGCGTAACATCTACGGTGCCCACCGCCTCTGCCGAAGTGCCCTTGAGCAAGACACTGAACCCCAAATCTCTGGGGGACTGCACTGTGGGAAACCCTGTGCTCTGATCTCTCTGATGAAATACATAACATATATCTAGTACAGTAGGAGGGGATATGTAAAAAGACTAATTTCAGTTGTCTTAAATTGATAATAATGTAATATTTATTTAAATTTTTGTTATTAAAAGAGGCCTTTAATCAAAATACGTTGAGGTTATTTTACTAAAGTATCCTAGATTTGCACTGTATTTTCAATCTTGTTTTTCAATCTCACATTTGATCAAGCATCTAGTCAGTGTTTAGTGAAGGCCACGCCCCCTCAGTCTACTGAAAGTTGTGTTTAGTGAAGGCCACGCCCCCTCAGTCTACTGAGAGTTGGCTGTGCTCAGAGAGGGTGACCTAAAACACTTAACCAGTTATGCGTTGCACAAATAGATCAATACAGTCCGTATTAAGTGATGTTGTGTTTCTTTTTCAAATGTAGCCAAGAGTGAAGACTCAAACCAAATCAAATTATACATCTGAAGCTGAACAATTATACTTAACAGTCCACAATAAAAAAAATGCATGACTGAATTAAAACATCATTGTACTGTATCTTTAATCCTGACATCATCCAATTTCATTGTCCGAGATGGTTGAGAAGCTAGGAAAAGGTCTACTCGTGCAGAGGTTTTAGGTGAAGGTGACCATTTAAACATTATAGTTCAATCTCCTGCAACCACACAGGATTTAAAATAAATTATTACATCTTTAACTTTCAGATATATATATGGTAGCAATTGAGCTCTGTGAAACAAATATAGCTTCTTGTACCCTCTGTAAAAAAAGAAATGTTAGGATCGTGCGACATTGTCCATTGCGGGGAACCAGCTAGAGAAGAGGGCTGCTCAAACAGATTGCAGGCAGCCCTCTGTCATCAAGCAGTCAATATTGACTCAGCTGGCGTTTTCTCGCTCTGCAATGTGGCTGGATAGCTGAATATCAATAAGCGTCATGCAGCAGGGCCGAACACAGAAATAGCCGGGGGCTCTGAAAAGGTCCAGTGAAGGTCCCTCCCCAAACCTGCTTAGCTCATATCATAATATTAAATGTATGTTTATTGCTGACCTCCATGGGGCCCGCCAAGCAGCTTAGCCCCAGAGATCCCCCTTATTGACAGAGCTGTGTGCAGCATTCCCATTGCTTTTCACACCTGAACCTAAAAACAGACCGGAATAATATCCGACCGTCATTTTGAAATGGAACTTGTCAGCCACTTTTGTGAGTGCACAGAAGCCACCATGACAGCTGCGCAGCTTCTGAACGTGCAGACAGAAAGCAAGGAGCAATTTAGCCTTGCTTTTTTTCTTGCATGAACGCCTGTCTCGAGCGATGAAAAAAAAGCAAAACTGCCACGGAGACAGTGCGCTTGATCTCATTCTCGACAGTGGCACGGTCTACATTAAATAAACAAGGCAATTCCTAAATGTAACCCTGATCAATATTCATGGGCCACGGAGCATTCATTACAGTCTATTTCATATTCATTGTGAAGAGTATGCTGCTCGTGGCAAAGACTTAAAACATTGTTTCCACCTCTACGCCTCACTTCCTGCCACCCGGGGAGGGCGCATGCCTCCTGCTTAAATCACTTCCTTATTGACTTGGCCTGCATTCACGCCCGCCTCGAGACCGACGTCTCACTGGTTCTCACAAGTACAGTTACAGGCCACTGTTGAGCTCTCTGTCCCTCGCTGAATGAACCCTTGTTCTGGTACTTTGTGTTTAAAGGTGCTATAGATAACATATTTATGTGTATACATCCACAGAGCTTTTACAAAGGTGCAGAATTTATTATTTAAAAAAAATTGGCGGGTCCAAAATTTATGTTGTTGTTTACATGTTGCTTGTACCCCTCCCTACTTCCCATTTCCCCCACATATGGAATGCACCTGGTAAATAACATGGCGGTGCTCTAGTGCGACATCTGAATGTTATTTATAGCATCTTTAACTTTAAAAAAGAAACTGGGGCCAGAGGGATTCTCCAACAAAGTACTGTATGGAAACTCTAGTCTATGCTGTGACAGAAATGACAGAGGAAGCCTGTGCTATAGAATCGGGACTAGCGAGACTTTATCTGTTGACCTGGTGAAGAGGCTAAAGAAGCGTTTGAGCGCAGGCTATATTAGTGAAACCATAGGTTCAGTAAAACAAACAGCTGGTTGGGTTAGTTGACGTTAGCATCACATCTGTAGCCTACTTCCCAAGGCAGCAGCGGTGGTAGTAGTAGGGGGGGGGCAGCTGGGCAGCAATAGCACATGCTCGGATGGCTAAGCTCAGGGACCAAAGACAAGAAGGGAGTCAGAGAGAGAGAGAGAGAGAGCGAGAGAGAGAGATAGAGAGAGAGAGAGAGAGAGAGAGAGCGAGAGAGAGAGAGAGAGAGAGAGAGAGAGAGAGAGAGAGAGAGAGAGAGAGAGAGAGAGAGAGAGAGAGAGAGAGAGAGAGAGCTGGAAGTAGAGAGAAGCTGAGGGGGGGGGGGGGGGGGGGGGGGGGGGGTCCCAAGCTGCAAGGTGAGGGGTCGTGGTTCTACTTACATTTGCAGCCATTGTCCCACAAATATCCGGGTAGACACTCTTGACACTTAGGCCCTGCAGTGCCCTCCTTACATTTACAAAATCCTGTGCCATTACAGCGATCACTTTCTGAGCCAAAGGGGTTACAATTACAGTCTGGAAAGAAACAAGACACATACACACACACATGCTGGAGACAGGGCGCTTGCTTTCGTCTTGTCGGGGGAACATTGCTATAGGATTTCTAAAAGAGAACTCAAACACACGACGCTCCGCTTTGGGTAAAGCTAATATAGATTTCTTTCTAGCACAGTACTTGAGATTCATACAGTATATCAGGAATGCTACCATTTCAAAGGCGATGGAAGACAGAATGAGGAGAGAGTGAACCTGATGCTAGATGGTTACTGGTAAACATTGTATGGATCATTCACAGTCATTCACGTTTCATTTCATTACGGACATTACATTGTCTATACAAGTACAATACGTGCAATGAGCAAATAAGCAAAGCCTCATCAGTAGCTCTTATTTGAGATGGATATTGTGTGACTGCCCATGCTTGCACATTGATTGATTGGTAGGAGTGATGCTTGTCAAAGAGAGTGTGTGTGGGTGGGGTGAGGTTGGGGGTTGAGGGACAGAGAGAGAAAGGATGTGAATTATGGCATGAGTGAAAAACAAATGCGACATTGATGTTTCACGGATGATGTCTTTGAAGTGAGGAGGATGGTTTACAGTTACATTGAAATGGCCATTGTTTGTAATGCACTCCCATTCCGTCGCCAGCGATTCAAATCAAACCAGACGTCAGGGAACGGAACACTGAGATGTAGCGGTGATGTCATAAAATTACAATAGTAGAATATTGCGATAGTAGAATATTGCAATGTGCAATATAGTAATATAACATATAAAGTATCAAATGTTTTTCTAAAAGGCTAATTATAATTAGTTGTTTGTTCATAAGGCACAATGATATATTATGTGGTTCAATAACACACTTGTCATCAAGGTTGGGAAGTGACAGATTACATTTAGGATTACACTAATCTGATCCCAGTAAAAATATCTATTTTGAAAATAACCTACACCCAAACCATGCACATAATGAATAAATAGGAATATGTTTATAATAATCTATAGATGAAGAAAAAAATATCTATCTGCAAACATACTTATGGAGTCTCTAGTGTCCTAAGTGTCTCTACGCTTGGGGTCGGAGGCTTCTGTAGTTCAAAGCGAGCTGCTTTTATTTTGACAGGCTCGTGACGGTCATGTTATACAAGTGACATCCGAGGGGTCGGGAGAGAAAGGAGATAGGTGGCAGGAAGTGACCAACAGAGGGCAGGGTGGTCCGAATGTCGGTGGATGGTGGGGGCGTTGTAAAGAGAGAGAGAGAGAGCGAGAGAGAGAGAGAGAGAGAGAGAGAGAGAGAGAGAGAGAGAGAGAGAGAGAGAGAGAGAGAGAGAGAGAGAGAGAGAGAGAGAGAGAGAGAGAGAGAGAGAGAGAGAGAGAGAGAGAGTAAGGGTGAGTGAGTTCGGCCTGAGGTAACACCTCAGTGACTCTATCACCCTGTGATGCGGCTTCGGTGCTATTCCTGAGGCACGGCCCCCCCATCATCTCTGATAGTGTACGGCATGTACAGTACGTGAGGGAGTTGCACCTCTCAGAGTACCAGTGTGACTTATCTCCGACACACACACACACACACACACACACACACACACACACACACACACACACACACACACACACACACACACACACACACACACACACACACACACACACACACACACACACACACACACACACACACACACACACACACACACACACACACACACACACACACACACACACACACACACACACACACACACACACACACACACACACACACACACACACACACACACACACACCTTCTGGGAACACTGACACACCAGGCAGTGAGCACACGGAGACTGGGTTGAATGGCAACTCAATTCTCAACTTGCTAGACTGATGTGGGACTTGTATAGCAACGAGTAAACATTCTAAATGGACTGCATCTGATTCCCGGTAGCAAGACACTGCAACAGGAAATCAACTGCAGTCCAACTGGTGTTCCCTACAGCAACGCAATTGAAACTGAAACCCACTGAAATGGCCTATGTCCATTCTATGACGGAATTACTGAGCTTGCATTTGCTTTCGTTAGTTTAACATTTTTATTTTGTACTTTATTTTATTATCACATCTGTCATATCATAGATATGAATAAATATAACATAAATAAAAATGTATATAAATAACAAAGAAAAACGAAAAGGGGCATTCACCATTCTCTTCCATCCGGCCTCATGTGTCTCACCATCTCCCCCACCTCTCCTCAAACCTTTCCTTCTGTAGTCTCAGTGCATACGTCAACCTTTCCATCACATAGATCTCATGGATCACGTCCATCCATTCTCCCTCCGTCTGCACCACCTGACTCATACACTTCCCTGTGAGAGTCTTTTTGGTTGCCACTGTGTTAAAATACACTTGTTGTCGTTTTCAAAATCCATTTTCCCCAAATACATCCCAAATGGAAAGCTTTTCAATTTCCATGCGGCAGAATTGTGCCAATAGCCGATAATCCATTTTCCCAATGATAAATCCCTATACGGGTGGAACAACCAGTGGCGTCAGACTACACCTCCCTATTACCCCCTTGGTATACAGTATATAATGGAATGTGAGATCTTTCTGCTTCCATCCCCCCCCCCCCCCCACCCCCCCCCCTCTGTTTTTTGTATGTGTCGTTGTGCCAATTCCCCCCCCTCCCCTACCTGGTTGTTGTGCGCATGTTCTCCTACTGGTCGGTACAAGGGAACCCTGAAGTATCCGCACGCTTCCTCCGACACGTGCGGCGACAGCCAGTGGCTCTCTTCTCACCTGGCAGCGAGGGCTCTCATTGGTGAAGTGTAACGCGTGGGAGGTCACGCTGCCTTCCTCAAGCCCTGCCTCCGCTGAGCAAGCGCCCAGACCTGACCTGTAGGCGTCGCTGTCCACAACGCCAGTTTCCCACCCACGGCTTCCCCCCCCTAACCCAGCCAAACGAGTTAGTATAGCGATCAGCCCAAGCCAAGGCAATGCTGACTCCGGGAGTCCCCCCCCTCTGTTTTTGGGATGAAGTCCGACTCGTGTGTACACCGTCTCAACACCCTTCCCACCTCCCTCGTGTCTCTTATCTTTAATATTTCGTTCCAGGTCTTGAGTGACAATTTGATCCATGGGTTTTCTTTATCAGCCAGGCCCTTCATCAGGCCCCCATCTCCAATCAATACCTGTATCGGTACTCATACCTAACCAAGTCACTTTCTATGTCTTTCCATTTTGCATTATAGTCAGGATTGCACCAAAAGTCTTAGTTGGGGCGCATAATAGTATTCTTTAAGGCAGGGGAGAGCCATTCCCCCTTTATCTTTTAATCATTTAAATGTTTTTAGTCAAATTATAGGTATTTTCCCCTGCCACACGAATCGTGAAATAATTTTGTCCCACTCTATGAATTGTTTCTCGGTGACCTCTACAGGCAGTGTTTGGAAAAATACAATAACCTTGGTAATACATTCGTTTTTATTGAGTCTATTCTAGAGCTCAGGCCCAGGAAAGGCAGTAGCTCCCATCTTGCTATGTCTGCTCGAATCCTTAATATCAGGATTATGATAATTTTCTCAAATATTTTGGTATATCTAAAAATATACATCTGGTATATTGACTCTGCTTCCCATTTGATGTTGTATTTCTTCCTTATTTCTTGGGAGGTGTTAAAGCTGAGCATTTTATTTAAATAGTTTTACATTACATTTGTACCCGGATAATGAACCATATAAATGCAGGCTCCTTATCAGCTCAGGGAAAGATTGTTCTAGTTGAGTCAAATCAAAATGTCGGCCACAAATAAATATATTTTCGGTTCCCCTCCTGCCATGTCCACCCGTTTGATGTTATTATTCTGTCTAATCAAGATTTGATAAAATTTCGAAGAGGAGTCGACTTGCCGGACAACCCTGTCGCAAACCCCTTTCTAATATGAATGATTTTGATAGGTCCCCATTAATAGGTCCTTCTAACACTATCCTGCATCTGTCTTTGTGTTATAAATCCCATCTGGTCCATATTGACAATAACTGGTAGTATCTTATAATAATAATAATAATAATTTAGGACCTGCTCAGAGGTCATCAATCGGCACGCATGCGATGCATGCATGCGATTCGTATCTGCGATTAACCCATCCCGCGCCAGGGGACCAATCCAAGTGCTCCTGTCTGTCTTCGTCAAGGACGCCACAGCGTTAGCGATCTATGTTGTGCATGTTTTTCCATTGGGTTTATCTTATCGGGGGGGGGAACCCTTGCGAGCACGGGGCGAACATGCAAACTCCACACAGAAAGGCCTGGGAGATACCCCACCTGGGTAACTGGCATCATGGAAACCTGGTCCCCAAGCAGGAATCGAACCCTGGACCTTCTGTATCTTCTCTATTCTCTTACATTTTGAACTGATTGAACTGAAAGTAAATCAGCCTCTACCCGCTGTAGAGCCAACAGTCACATAATGTCAGATAATGCTGTGTATAATGCAGTGTGAACTTGCAGTAATGATCTCAGGTGAGAAAGTCTACCTGTGTGTGAGCACGTGCACGTTGCTATCTATCAGCAACAGCATCAGTTTTACCTCAATAAACCTACAGCTGCAAATAACATTTTCTCCAGAAGTCAAATCAGTTTGAAGTAGTTGAATGATGCAACTCTGTTAATGACCTGAAAACAAAGCCATACTGTGTCCATGTCCCAAATGAGTCTGTAAATGTTGATGATCAGGTCAAAAGGGAGGATGGCAAAACTCTCAACCCTCATATTTTGGTGATTTTCAAGTTTTTATTCAAATTGAACGTTTACATGGTTCACTGCAGTGGACATTTACAACATGTAGGCCTACGTATTACAAATAGGTACATATACATTTTCTTTTATTTTTTTTTACTTTTAACAATGTTTAACAACTTTTGAATTCCCCTGCTGGGAAATTTTCTCTATTACTGAAAAGTTGATCGGTTGTACGGTTTTCACCCTACAGTAGCAACGTGTAGCGTCAGCTTAGGCCTATGAGTCAAGCTGGATGGCTCTCTTATCCATTTAAACCCTTGGATGAGCTTACTTTCCACTTAAAGGAATATGCCACCCAAAAATGATCATTTGTACATCAATTACTCACCCTGTGATGCCCTGGATTCATTCCTCCACGGTGAAGGTACAGTAGCATCAAAAAAAAAAACGGTAGCCTTACTTGAATGATGAATTGAAGTTAACAGGGGTCAATAGTAACAACAGCAAAGCTATATCAAAACACCCATTTACAAACACTCAAACACATCATGCAGTATATTCCAAGTCTCGTTTATCCAGTCGTATGCTCAGTAGTAAACACAAACACTTGCTAACTTGCTAACAAAAACATTTCCCGTTAAACACTCTCATGCAAATAGCGTGCTCAAGAAAACTGATTTGAGGTCAGTTTTGCCAGACATGCTCTCATACTCGTTCCACCATGAGAGTGTATAATCGGAAATTGTAAATAATTATCTTTTTGCGAGATTGCATGTGTTTGGGAGGTACTAAGCATGAGCTTTGCTATTATTAAAATGGGCCCCTGTTCAATTCATCCAGTATGGCTGCTGTTTTGGGGGGTTCTATGTTCACCATGGAGGCATGCAAGGGACAAATAAATTATTCATGAATTCAAGGCATCATGGGGTAAGTAATTGATACACAATTTCTGGGTGAAATGCTCCTTTAAGAAGATTTAAAGGTTAAGAACAAAGAGTGGGTGGGACATATACATTTGGTCAATGCACACAAATTCATCATCTGCTGATTTATTTGAGTTAGCTATAGCCTCTAACATATTTTTTTATAAACAATACAGTACAGTATGTTCACACTGAGTAGCCGTTTTGTTGTGCTATTGTCGTGACATCACTATTAAAAATGAGGGTCTCTTAGCCCCTTGTTTCCCTGTTAGCAAGCATGGCATATTGGACACCATCACCTTCTCCTTTTAAGTTGTAGCTATAATGTAGATGTGAGCAAGCGTCTGGCTCTGAAAAGAAAACCCATTATAAATGTTGGAACTGTCATGCCAAATTTGTACCGGCTGCCAAAATTGTATGGCAGGCTAACGTGATTTAAAGCCTACTGACGTGTCAGTGAATAACAATAATTTAGCTTTACTAAATTCAGCCAGCTAACTAACTATCTAGCAATCTTTCATACTAATTTATAGGGCTGTACCGAATGTCATTTTTTAACATTCAAAGCTTCTATTGAAGTATTCAAACAAAGCTTCGAATGTCTGTAGTCATATTTTATGCCGTAATCCAAATTATTATTATTTAAAAAAAAAATGTAATATCCTCAAACGAAATCCTCAATTTGAAGAAAGTGATTAATCTGATTAAATTAGTATTTTTTTTTATTAAATCAACTTTCTTTTATAACTCATATCAGTTTCGTCAACATAAATAATCCAATTTAAGGGGCACGCGGTTGGTACAAACGTTATGGTGACGTCTTGATTAGATGGAGCGCCGAGTGCCAAGCGGATGCAGATAGGCTACATAATTCATGATAGATGTTTTATAAAAAAATGTATGACTAGTCATATACTATTTAGTATAATACTATAATATTAGTGTAGCCTAATCTTTATCTGCAACTGTGAAGAAAAACGCCATTGGTTTAAACAGAATGAATAGACACATAAAAAAAATATATATAATAAAAATAAATATATATAATAATAATAATTCGGTACAGCCCTACTAATTTATACACATTACAAAGGGTGCTACTGCTGGTTAGCAAGATACAGAATGTTGCAAATGCTTTTATTTGTTCTCTACAGCAGTCATGAGCAATGCTAATATTCCAGATTGCTAATGTTACAGTAACTTTGCTATGGTGGCGCTAGGGGAGTTGACAGGAGATGAACCACGAGCACAGTGTCTCAATATGTTTGCTGCAGGTCAGCGGCCATGGCGACTGCCACGACGCACCCAAACAACTGTTTTACAAAGTACCTGGTTCCATTTTGGCAGCTGGCACAGTTTCGACGTGACGGAGCAATTGTAGGGGTCCAACAAGGTTTCAAGCGTTAAGTGCAAAATCATTCTGCAGTGGAGGGTAACGCATCTCACCAACAGAAGGCAGTGAAGCGATGGGGGGGGGAGCAGAAAGAGGTGAAAATGAGGAGTGTGGAGGACAGTGAAACACGTGAGGGATGGCGAACAGGTGACAGGTGGAAGGTGTGCGAGGTGGGGACAGGAGTGAAGGTGAGGAGGGTGTCTGTCTGTGTGTGTGTGTGTGTGAGTGTGTGTGTGTGTGTGTGTGTGTGTGTGTGTGTGTGTGTGTGTGTGTGTGTGTGTGTGTGTGTGTGTGTGTGTGTGTGTGTGTGTGTGTGTGTGTGTGTGTGTGTGTAAAAGCAAGGGTGCTGGTGACAGGGAGAAGTGGAGGAACAGTACCTATGCACACATTTTCAGCGTCCAGTTCTGCCGAGGCATTGCGGTAGTAGCCCAGCTTGCACAGCTGACAGTGCTGCCCCCTAGTGTTGTGCTTACAACTCACGCAAATGACGGTGTTTAGCAGCTCGATGTAGCTGCACCGGTTGGAGTGGCTGAAGCATTCGCAGTC
>NC_140176.1:75058957-75150170 GCF_963971535.1 Notolepis coatsorum | reverse complement strand
GTCAATCTGGACTGTGGCAGTGGTCATTTCACTAACCCTCTCCCCAAGTCTCATAACTCTCTGCCTCTGGGAGGTAGAAGAAGTCATCATACACCAGGCGCAAACACTCCTCTATGACTCCGAGAGAAAGCAGCAATCACAGCGGATGCAATAACAAAGCAGGCAGGAATAAAAAAAAAAAAAACAGGGCTTAGAAATGCAAGCGCGCCGCTCTCCAGTGAAGACCATAGGTCCCTCCGCTGTGGTCCCAGATGTACAAACTGGCAGCCGTTTTCTTTTGGGTATGGTAGAGGTCCTCCATCCTGCATCTATCCTGTATTAGTACTACATATTAGTCCCTGCATCTATCCTGTATTAGTACTACAGTATTAGTCCTGGTAGAAGTCCTCTATATACTGAATCAAAACTAGACTGCCTCCAGATCATTCCTGCACCTGATCTGCAAGCTGAAAAGTGAACCGACTTGTGTTACCACGGCACACGTTAAAATTCAATCTTATCTTGGATTATGTTATAAATCTGTTAAAATGAATGGGCGGCTGGGTGGCGCAGCGGACATTGCGCTTGTCACCAACGCAAGAGACACCGGTCTCGAATCCGGCTGTCGGCGTTGCATCCGGCTAGGGCCGGCCGTCATACTAACTCAATTGGCAGAGTTAGCGGGTGGAAGGTCGATGGGTGGTAATCTGGACGTTGTGGACAGCGACTCCTACAGGTCGGTTGGGGCGCCTGCACAGCAAAGACAGGAAATGGTGGAGGTAGTGTGAGCCTCCCACACGTTACACCTCGCCAATGAGAGTCCGCGCTGGCAGGTGAAAAGAAGTGACTGGCTGCCTCCACATGTATCGGAGGGGACATGCGATGCAAGGCTTCTATTCCTCCCTACGACCGGCCAGTGGGGGCACATGCAAGCAACGATCAGGACAGGGAGGTAGAATTGGCACGAGAGGAAATTGGGATGGGAGAAACATCACAGAAAAAGTAGGTCAAAAGAAATCTGTTAAAATTAGAAGCAAAAGATATGGCCATCACGGTCACAGTCAACTCAAATGCGATTCAACCAAATAAAAAAATAAATACCTATTCCCATACCACTAATCATTCCAGTATTTTGATACAAGAATCTTCTGGCTTTATTTGAGTGAATTGAAAGCGAAGCGACTCGGCTAACCTCGCATGCTGTGCTGAGGGCAGGAGATGATGGTCTGTTCAGTCACAGCACACTGGCTGTTGTGGGCGTTTGTCTACTGGAGGCAAAGTGGAGGCAGGGCAGGGGCCACCTGCTGCTCCTGTGACCAGGAGGGTCGTGGCCCTGCGGCTTGGGCCCTACTCTGCCAATGTTGTGTGTGTACCGTATTATGTGTTTGTGGGGTTGTGTGAGTGTGCGTGTGCTTTTCTGTGTGTGATGTTAACACTTTCAGTGCCACGCTTAATCCCCATCCCTGTCGCTAGAAGGCCAGCTTAAAATAGTCATGTCCGCAGTGTTTCACGATGTTTGCAGAGCTGTGTGTGTGTTCTGTATTATAGCTGTGGAGACAATGGTGTGGCTCATTTGACAGACACAAAAAAATTGTTTGTTTCTACACACTGTAGTTTGTAGCTTATTACACAGTAAACGGCACGGTGGTGTAGTGGTTAACACTGTCGCCTCAACAGCAAGAAGGTCCAGGGTTCGATTCCCGCTTGGGGACCATGTTTCCATGATGCCAGGTACCCAGGTGGGGTATCTCCCGGGCCTTTCTGTGTGGAGTTTGCATGTTCTCCCCGTGCTCGCAAGGGTTTCCCCCCCGATAAGATAAACCTAATGGAACAATATGCACAACAACAGATCGCTAACGCTGTGGCGTCCTTGATGAAGACGGACAGGAGCACTTGGATGGTCCCCGGGGCCGCGGCTCACGTTGACGCCCTATCTGCTCCCGGCTGCCCATGGGGGGAAGGACGAAGGGATGGGTTAGGCGCAGAGACTCTATCGCATCGGCGACTGAGGAAAGACAATGCATGTGTGTGTGTATCCCGGTGTGTGTGTGCTGCTCCAATTGCTGTCCAATTCGTTGCATGCCGATTAAAAACCCCCTAAAGAGGTCCTGCATTATTATTATTAAACATCGCGCATTTCCAAGATAATCCAGTCTTTTTCATAGATTGCAAGATAAAACGTGTTATGTGCAATAAGGGGGGTAGTCTTACCCCAAAAATTCGATCGTTAGAAAAAGCCTCATTTATGACCGGTAAAGGAAGCCACTGTGATCGTTACATAAACATGTTTTACGTTCTGTAAAATAGACATATAGGGGGTCCTTACCTCAGCCAGAGGTAATCCAAAAGAATAATTCCAATGATCCCATCGGCGATCACGATTTTATATGTAATTACACGTGTCTATAGGTTCCGAGGCGATCAGATCCGCCAGTGATTGCTTTGGAAGAGCTCCTCCCCACAGAGCGAGCCTCGATTGTCCAGTGCATTCACTGACTATCCTGTTGCCTTTCTATCCGAGTTCAAAGGGTAGGCGAGGGTACTACTGCCACCTAGTGATATTCGATCGGCATTGCAATTCCAACGCATACAAACGACCCAGGGACGGCTAGAATGACCCGGATGATGATTTAGAATGGGGATCAGAGGAAAAAGAGCAAAGGATCTAAAAACGTAATATTCCGTGTTTGGCGCTCAACCGCTGGCGAGCAAACGCGTAATATTGCGTGATTAGCGCAGAATGAGTTAATGTGTACATTTGGTTGTTCCTACATTTCTATGCATCTACATACATGCACGTGCCTCCATAACTGTTTGTGTGTGTTTGTGTGTGTGTGTGTGTTTGTATGTGTATGTGTTGGTGTGTGTGTGCGCATGCATGCAAATGGATGTTCTGTATATATGTATATGTGTGTGTGTGTGTGTGTGTGTGTGTGTGTGTGTGTGTGTGTGTGTGTGTGTGTGTGTGTGAGTTATTCTGTTTTGCTGTGTACCATACATGTGTGTCCATACATATCTGCGTTTATGTGTGTGTGTGTGTGTGTGTGTGTGTGTACATGATGTGTCCATGCATACCTGGCAGGTGTATGTGTGTGTGTGTGTGTGTGTGTGTGTGTGTGTGTGTGTGTGTGTGTGTGTGTGTGTGTGTGTGTGTGTGTGTGTGTGTGTGTGTGTGTGTGTGTGTGTATGTGTGTGCGCGGGTGCGCGTGCCACTCACAGATATTAGCCGTGCCCTTGGGATGGGCAGGTATGAGCCGGCGCTCCAGGCGCGGCCCTGGTAGTTCCTCTTACAGCGTCCGCAGTCCGGCCCCGTGGTGTTGTGCTCACACTCGCAACTCAGCTTCTCCTTGTCGAACACGCAGCTGTTGGCGTGGAGGTTGCACTTGCATCTGTCAAATGGGGGAAGGGGGTACCGGGAGAGGGGAAGGGGGACACAACACAACATGTATCAATACCGGTGATTTTCTAAATTGCAGGAAAATAGCTGTTTTTTTATCGGGGGGGGGGGGGGGGGACGACGACGACAAGCGAGCCTGAAGGGTAGCGCGTCCTTGCCTTATCATTAGCATGTTGTGCGCACGGCAGCCGAGAAAGAGGATTAAAACGATGTGTTTTCACTCTCCTCCTCCGAGGGACGGCGATTGAAGACAGGTAGGCGGGCGGGCGAAGGTGTGGAGATTCTCCCACGAAATAATCCAGCTTCAATTATGTTCCACTCTCTCTCTCTCCCCTCTTTCTCTCTTTCTCTCTGCCGAGCGCCCGAGATAGAGTAATTTTTAATTGTCCCGCTGGAGGATACATAATTGTAGTAAAGTCACATTGATTTAAGCGAGAGGGAGAGAGAGAGAGAGAGAGAGAGAGAGAGAGAGAGAGAGAGAGAGAGAGAGAGAGAGAGAGAGAGAGAGAGAAGGGGAGAGCAGACAATGGATGGAGAGGGAAAACGAGAAAGGGAAGAGAGAGAGAGGGTTGAGGGAGTTGTGTGTGTGTGTGTGTGTCAATGCATAACCTGGCACGTGGAAACGCACGTATGTATGTGTGCATTAGTACTACAGTGGTAGCTATGGTAGATAAACCATCCTGCATCTATCCTGCATTAGTAATATAGTGTGTGTGTGTGTGTGTGTGTGTGTGTGTGCGTGCGAGTGCGTGCGTGTGAATAAAGAGGTAGAACAAAGACGAAGGGAAGTGAGAGTCGTATACGTGGCAAAAAGGAGGGTGTTTTTTCTCCCCGCGAGGCCACGATGAGCCGATGCAAATGATGCCGAGTCACTTAGAGCGTGGCAGTGGGGGCGGCGGCGAGCGCTCGGGCGTGTTTGTTAGAACGAATTAATATGGAATGAGATTCCCGAGAAGGCCCGCTGCTTCGGAATGGAAGGGGAGGAGCCCCTCAAGGCTCGCCGGACGCTCCTCCATCTGCTACGAGAGTCTCTGCTGAACAATTAACTCTGTACATGTATCGCTTTGTAGCGGCGCGCAGCCCGGCTGCCTGACGTCTACAGTAAGCCTAATATCTCCTTTGGCCAGATGGGGGTTCCCCCTTGCTGGTGCCCAACCTCTACTGTGCTCCACACGCAGAATGAGAGAATAGCATAGGGCAAGGGCGGCTGGGTGGCGCAGCGGACATTGCGCTCGTCACCAACGCAAGAGACACCGGGTACAAATCCGGCTGTCGGCGTTGCTTCCGGCTTGGGCCGGCCGTCATACTGGCTCAATTGGCAGAGTCAGCGGGTGGAAGTAGATGGGTGGTAATCTGGATGTTGTGGACAGCGACTCCTACAGGTCGGTTGGGGGACGCCTGCACAGCCGAGACAGGAAATAGCGGGGCTAGTGTGAGCCTCCCACACGTTACACCTCGCCAATGAGAGTCCGCGCTGGCAGGTGAAAAGATGTGACAGGCTGCCTCCTCGTGCACCGGAGGGGACACGTGATGCAAGGCTTCTATCCTCCCTACGACCGACCTGTGGGGGGCATATGCGAGGAACGTTCAAGACAGGGGAGGGGAGAATTGGAAACAGCGAAATTGGGATGGGAGAAAATAAGGAGAAAAAGTGGATACAAAAAAAAGAATAGCATAGGCCAGAAAAGATATGCCCGCCTAGAGGCGCGACTCAGTGTACGGACTTCAAATTACTTTGTTGGCTTTGTTACAATACCTTAGCCATGCCAATGTCACAAAGATGCAATATTCACTCTATCCTTTGTAAAGTGCCGTGTTTCTAATCTTTTCCTCAAACCGAGCCACACAATCTGACCTGCCAATTTCCAGGTGACCTGCCAGGTCAAAATCTCATGGGTTTCCCTAATAATGATGGGTTTCCCATCAGCGTGACGACGCCAACAAAGTCATTTAATGTCCTTACGATGAGTCGCACCTGATTGGCAAGCATTTGTTTTCTGGCATAATGGGATTTTCTCCCAAACTCATTCAATTCGTGCTAACTAGGGGTGTAACGGTACACAAAAACCACGCTATGGTACGTACGTCGGTTTTGAAGTCAAGGTTCGGTACAGTTTTCGGTACAGTGTGGGAAAGTTTGTTCCACTCAGGGGTGATGTAGTGTGCAGTAACTAATTGTACTTGTATGGCTGTCAACGAATATTATATATTGAAATTAATAATCGACTTGTAAAAGAAAAGAAAAACGTATTATTATTATATTAGATTGTGAAAAAAACAGCCCCCGGTGGGCGGTCGTTAGTGGTTAACATACTGTTGTATTCGTTCGGTACACTACACAGCCGTTCGGTACGGTACAGTACACACTGAAACGGTTCGGTTTGGTACGGATACGTGTACCTTTACACCCCTAGTGCTAACGTATATGCTTCCTGTGAGACCGGGGGTTCCAACCCAGCCTTTACATGAGGACTATATTAAAGAAATTATTAGTCGACTAATAATCAAGGTTTTTACTGACTAATTGAAAACAAAATTTCTCTGAAAAGATGAAACTGTTGCTAACTGTATTTTCCTTTCTGAAGGAAAATGAAATGAACAAAAAACG
This sequence comes from Notolepis coatsorum, assembly GCF_963971535.1. Classification (NCBI taxonomy): domain Eukaryota; kingdom Metazoa; phylum Chordata; class Actinopteri; order Aulopiformes; family Paralepididae; genus Notolepis; species Notolepis coatsorum. The sequence continues at coordinate 75,144,186 of NC_140176.1, read as the reverse complement.
CACAATGACCCGTTTACATCGTGCATTAATCAAAGACAGAAATGTTTGTGTGTGTGTGTAAATCCAGTTTTTGATTAATTCATAGCATAGCTGTGTCACCAACCCCTCTCCACTCTGTCTGTTGGTGCTCTCTCTCTCTCTCTCTGTTTCGGGAGGCTGTCCAACGGAATGGGGGAGGGGCGTCATCGTTAGCTCTGATGAGCTACACCTGGGCCCAGCGTGTCTCATGAGACTAAAGCCAGCAGAATGCCTACCTCTACAGTCTCTCACCCCAGGCCCCTGTCCTCAGCTGTGGCTGCCCGTTATTTTTAACACCCCTACTTGGTTAATGAGACATGGTAGAAATGTTATAGCTGGACCTGTGTGTGTGTTGCGTTAACAGCCCCTGTGAGTTCCTGTTGACGTGGACGCTTGTGAACGTATGTTTCATTGTGGTAGATAGAAAGTTGTAATTATTACATGCCCCACGTGTAACTTTTGTATATATGTCTTACTAAACAAGTAAGTTTAATTTCCATTATCACTAGTGCATGTAATGATCTGAATCCAGTATGAATGATTTCACTTATCGACTAGAGTGTAAACGTTGAACAGATAGGTAAAGTTGACTTGTCAAACCCAAGCTTATATCAACAGAAAGATATTTTCAGAAACTACCGGAATTCAATTGCTTTGGTATTCCTTTCCTGAATCCTGAGTGGGCCGTTAGCCGGACAACTAATGGCTGAAATGTTATTAAGGATCACCGAATGGTCACTCAGGAAAAGAGGCGGGGTGAAAAGAAGTGGACCAAGGGCTGAGCCCCTGGGGGACACCTCGTTTTACTGGGGCAGATCTGGAGCCGACAAGGGACACGTGAGAGGTACTGTAGGACAACCAGGTCAGGGGGGCGAGGCTTCCATATCATTGACAAACCATTTCCCATTGCAATGAAAACTAAATTCATTCTTTATGCCTTATAGAACATTCTTTGTAAGAAAACATTTTGAATGGATTCCGATTCAATAAAACCCTCTCAACCCCAATGTGTGAGAGAGAGAGGACAGAGAGACAAAGTGATAGATCAAGAGAGAGAGAGAGAGAGAGAGAGAGAGAGAGAGAGAGAGAGAGAGAGAGAGAGAGAGAGAGAGAGAGAGAGAGAGAGAGAGAGAGAGAGAGAGAGAGAGAGAGAGAGAGAGAGAGAGACAGAGAGAGAGAGAGAGAGAGAGAGAGAGAGAGAGAGAGAGAGAGAGAGAGAGAGAGAGAGAGAGAGAGTCAGAGAGCAAGAGAGAAAGAGCCAGAGGATAGAGAGAGTGAGAGAGAAAGAGAGATGGTATTGGGGTTGTGCTGGGTAACTGAACTCTCCTACTGGGACCAACCGGGCGCATGACCTTTGTAGTGGTGTGTAACACGAGCAGCACTGACACAATAGCAGAGAGGTATAGAGTCACTGTGTGACATCTACACTGAAACATGATAGGACACAGTCTCAAAACACATCAACACAAGAAGACAAATGATTTTCATAGATATCAGGGTGCAGTGGTTAAGAGATGCCCCCTACCTCTGTCCACATGCTGGCCTAGGATCGAAAACCCTGTTGGAACCTTCTCTCCTGTGTCTCCCCTACTCATTTACATTTAGTCATTTAGCTGACGCTTTTATCCAAAGCGACGTACAGTACAAGTTCTATACAACAAGTCAGCAAGAAGGGTACAAGCTAAGGGTAAGTAAAAAAAAATTGGCAACAGTGTCGAACTTGAGTGCTACAGTCTTGAGTGTATAGTATATAGACATATGATATTAGCATAGTAGGTAGTAATATTTTATCATTTCTTTCATTTCAGATATTGATTGAAGAAGCGTGTTTTTAGTCGACAGTGGACAATTGGGCGGGTTTCGACTTTCCTGACTGTGGTAGAAGGTTTGTTTCACCATTGTGGATCGAGGACCGAGAATAGCCTACTCTGTCTCCCTCTGCAGTGTTGGGGGAGAGGTTAACTACATGTTACTAGTTTAACTAAATTTACAGTAGTTGTATGGTAATAATAATAATAATTTTCTAGACACTCAAAGCGCTTTACAATGTATTGTAAAATGTGGAAATTGCCTCCTTCACCACCACTGGTAGCACCCAACCTGGGCTACGCAGGCTCAATGGCTCAATGTGTGGCATCCGGCACACATCACACTACTACACGATGGCTGAACGGCTCAGGAGACAAGGATTGATATCAGTCAATTAAGGGAAGGGATGATTAAGTGGCCTTGATGTCAGAGACCTGATTGGGAATTTGGCCAGGAACGTTGGGGAACCCCCTATGGTAGTTTAACTACATTCAAAACTCTGGCAAAAAGGCATTTTCAGTAGTTAAGTACTATGAGTAATGTAGTATAGGTAGTTAATTACAATATCAGGGATGAGCCTGAATCCGAATGTGAATTTGGGAAAGCACGGATAATAAGATGGACACGGATATTTTTTTATACTCAAATATGTTTGTTATTATGCAGAAAACAAAACAGAAAAATAGCCCATGAATTTCATATTGAGGCTATTTATGATGTATCAGGACCTTGTTAGATAATATAATTTATAAACAAAATCTTGAACATGGACATCTGAATTTGGAGAGTAGATGTGAGCATTTTTTTAAAGATTAGTTTCATCATGCTTAGACTTTCTCTGCTCTATAAAGCTTATTTTGTTTTCAGAACATCACACAAATATTAGATTAATTAGATTAGATTAGATTAAACTGTATTCTTAGAGAACAACTAAGTAAACAGCTGCTCCCTGCCTCTCCTAAAACACACCCTTGGGTATAAGTGAAGTCACTAAATCAAACATTTAACACATATTCTAAGATAGAACTTTCCAAAAAAACAACTCTCCTCTGCTGCCAGACCTCCTAATTGTGCTGTTCTTAAATCATGCTGATGTGAGTCATGATGAAGCACTAGTGCAAACACAGCTGCTGTTCCAAATGAGAGGAATAATATACTTTTCCTATTGGCCCATAAGACTTGTGGATAATGTTCATTGTTCATTTCAAATAAACAAAACAAAAACACTGAGAGGAAGACAAAATGGCTGCAGTGGAGTCCGTATCCTACTCTTTTTGTAGAAGTACGTTTTTTTATACAGTGGCTATTTTTAAACGGTGGCAGCCAGGTGATAGCCATCCCTGTGTTTTGGTCGAGAAGCAGGGAGAGAGAGAGAGAGAGAGAGAGAGAGAGAGAGAGAGAGAGAGAGAGAGAGAGAGAGAGAGAGAGAGAGAGAGAGAGAGAGAGAGAGAGAGAGAGAGAGAGAGAGAGAGAGAGAGAGAGAGAGAGAGAGAGAGAGAGAGAGAGAGATAGATTGAGAGAGAGAGAGAGAGAGAGAGAGAGAGAGAGAGAGAGAGAGAGAGAGAGAGAGAGAGAGAGAGAGAGAGAGAGAGAGAGAGAGAGAGAGAGAGAGATAGATAGATAGATAGATAGATAGATAGATAGATAGATAGATAGATAGATAGATAGATAGATAGATAGATAGATAGATAGATAGATAGAGATAGATAGATAGATAGATAAGATAGATAGATAGATAGATAGATAGATATAGATAGATAGATAGATAGATAGATAGATAGATAGATAGATAGATAGATAGATAGATAGATAGATAGATAGATAGATAGATAGATAGATAGATAGATAGATAGATAGATAGATAGATAGATAGATAGATAGATAGAAGATAGATAGATAGATAGATAGATAGATAGATAGGGGAAGAGCAAGAGGGGGGAGGAGAGAAATAAGTGAGATAAAGAAAGAAAGAAAGAAAGAAAGAAAGAAGAGAAAGAAAGAAAGAAAGAAAGAAAGAAAGAAAGAAGAAAGAAAGAAAGAAAGAAAGAAAGAAAGAAGAAAGAAAGAAAGAAAGAAAGAAAGAAAGAAAGAAGATGTCATGAATAGAGGATGCCACGGATAACCCTCTGACATCTGAGGGACAAACTCCTGTGACAGCTGGCCACCCCCTCCACCCACCACACCACCACTCTTCCCCCTCCACCCCCCCCTCCACCCACCACACACCCCCCTCCACCCCCCCCCCCCCCCCTCCACTATGTGGCAGCGTCACAGCTTTACGACAGCTTACACTTGATCCTAAGATAAATATAACAATTCGGCAGGAACAACCAATCGGCGGCCTTCGATCCTGGTTGTCCGACTCATCCAATCCGTCGTTCGCTCTCTTTCTCCCCCGTTCCAAGAAGGAGCCTGTGTGCGTGGCGTGACTGCAGGGGCGAGAGAGGAGAGACCAGCCTGCTGATCACCTGGGGTCTCTGGGGCCTCGGAGAGCTTCGGCGTAGCCGGTACATACAGGGCCCTTCATTACTAAAGACCTCTTAGGGCCGCCGTCGCCATGTGTGCGCCTCACAGGGAATTGATGTGCGCAGCGAGCGCCAAAGTGTTCCTGGGTGACAAAGGACATTACCATCCCCAGCAGGTATGAGGCACCGTCATCAAAATTAATTGACGGGTAATTGTTTATGTGCCACCCCCCCACAACCCCCCCCCCCCCCCCCCCCATCCCCCCATAGGTTCTCTGATTAGCATGTCATTAATCTGAGGGCAGGGGTCGCATTGCGTGGTGGAAAACATACAAGTATATACATGCACACACACACACACACACACACACACACACACACACACACACACACACACACACACACACACACACACACACACACACACACACACACACACACACACACACACACACACACACACACACACACACACACACACACACACACACACACACACACACACACACACACCACACAGAGAGGTCGGTGTGCATACAGTATGTGCCCTGCATAGAGGAGCAGTCTCATGACAACAGACACCTGTCTACGACCAAAGGTGGGGTCTACTGCTGCTGAGTGGTGCAGGGCTGAAAGAGATGTCATACATGTTATAGTTCTTCACACAGATAAAAACTAAAATTATAATAACAAATAGCGCCATTTTGTCTGGGGGAACTAACCCACATTAATTCCATAGAGGAATTCAGGTCTGTTTTACTCCACTCTCAGAACCCATTGGCTATCGTCTTTTATTTTATTCTACTGCGCGGCGATTTTGCCTCTAGGGGCAACGGACAATATCTTGGGGATTCCGGTGTCGCCGCTGGCTGCTCACTTCCGATTCCCAATATCCTTCCTGTACTTTTGTGTAATCCCACTTTGAAAGCAACTTGTTTCTTTTGTCACACAAGATTCTTTGTCCACACGAGAGCGAAAGTTTTCTCCACACGACACACAAGCATCAATACGTTTTGTTGGTCTTTTAGATCCAGGGGACATTTGGGACAATGTGTTCCTCCTCCTTCTCTCCTCCCACACAGACTGTTTACCTGCACGCAACCAAAGCAGGTTGCTGTAGAAAAGGTTGCATACATTCCAAGTGCCATGCCGCTCAAATGCGATTGGTCAATACTACTCGACTACAAACACAACAATAGCTTCTTTTTATTATCTTGTAAAACAACTAGTGCTGTTCATATTTCCTGCAAAAGCTCAGTCATTTGTAGCGCCATGTCCTTCGGGGGAGGGGGAAACAAGGCCCCACGCCGATGACTGACAAGCTGAATTATGTTTAGTAATGCATGATTAGTTTATCTCGCCACTAAGAGAGAGAGAGATAGAGATAGAGAGAGAGAGAGAGAGAGAGAGAGGGAGAGAGAGAGAGGCTTGGATGTTTCTTTTCATTCTGATGAGGCAGCCATTGGCCCTTCTCTCCCTCTCTTCTCTCTTTCTCTCACTCCTTTCCCCCTCTATTCATTCTATTCTATTCTCCCAGAGCTCTCAGTTTGTGGAGGGAGTGAGAGACTCACTGGAGAATGAGACACACAAGGATCGTGCCGGCAACGCAATGAAGGAGACCTGCCTGCGCGGGCACCCATGAGGCCCCTTATTAGATTCAACTTTATTGTCATTGCACAGAGTATGAGTACTGGCCCTGGGACAACAAAATGCAGTTAGCATCTAACCAGAAGTGCAAAAGAAGCAGCAGTGGTGGGTGCACTGTATTATACTGTACATATGTATACACATATAGGGAATATGGTGGATATTATGTGCTGTCATTCTGCAAGGTGCAAAAAGTGCAAAGATTCTGGAGGTTGATCAGGTGAGGTTGGGGCTGGGGGTGTCCAGGGAGGTGGGGGGGACAGCTGAAGGGAAGAAGCTGTTCCTGAAGCTGCTGGTCCTGGAATGGAGATTCCTATAGCGCCTCCCAGAGGGGAGGAGGGAAAACAGGCTCTGGCTGGGGTGAGCGGTGTCTCTGGTCTCTGATGCAGACACCACTTGTGCTGGACAGCCTCAATTACTGAGAGTGAAGTACTGGTAATGGGCAGTTTTCACCGTGATTTCCGGTCTGAGGCAGAACAGTTGCCATACCAGACTGTGATGCAGTTGGTAAGGATGCTTTCTATGGCGCAGTGGTAGAAGTTCATTAGAATCTAAGGAGTCAGATTTGCTTACCTCAGTCTCCTTAGGAAGAAGAGACACTGGTGTGCTTTCTTGATCAGGGTCGAGATGTTGAGGGCCCAGGAGAGGTTTGTGGACACCCAGAAACCTGAAGTTGGTGATATGCTCAACCTCCGTCCCATTGATATGGATGGTGGTGTGCGTGTCTCCTTTGGTCTTTCTTAACACATTGGGTGCTAACGATGAATGACGATTTATCGCTTGGTTGCCACCACTCTAATCAATGGGAGGACAAGCACATTTGCGAACGCTTAAACTATATCTTAAATTATGGCTATGGGTCTAATACAGTACACCCGTCGCTTATCAATGACTTGCTTGCAGTCAACATGTACGAAACGTATTGTTTTTTCATCAGTACATTTCTGTTTTATACCGTTTTGAATACGAGTATAGTTTTGGAGATTTCTAGAAAGAAAAAAAGATTCTGCAGTAATAGCCATTTACTGGAATACACACAACACGTTGTCATTTTCCGGCTGATTTATGAATAGTTTTCAAATAAACGCTAGATTATCGATAGTATATGTGTACTTATGCACGCTAGAGAAGCGGGCTGAAAAATCGATTATCTATGCCGTGCCTAGCGCTAACGTTACACACACTCACATACACACACAGGAGACACGTTGTGATCGCTGTGAAAAAAACATCTGATTAACCCAATACTGGTAACATAAAGTCCTTACTTCAGATCAGATGTTCTGCAAAAAGATGAATCCAATTCCTGATCGCCATTCCAGATATCGATCGCGTTTATTGATCCAACGTTATACTCCGAAACAGATAATCCACGCTGCTTCCAGTGCCTTCAATGAATGCAATGGTATCAGGTTGCATGCGTCAGAAGTAAAATGTGGACCCTGGAGTTTTTTTTTCTGGTGCAGTCCCATCGACTCCATTCCAATGATGTGCAATACCATCCGGGAGACGATAGGGGGCGGTATTTGCCCTTTTCGAGCACAGAGCCATTCCCAATGATAACGTGAGGCTGGATGGATAAAAAATGTATGGATATCGCTAATAAAAGAAATAACAATTAAATAACGAGAAAACTCGTTATTGGCAACCAACTCATGGCGAGTTAGAACAAGAAATCTCGTTGCTGTCACCCAATGTGTTAAGGATAAGCTCCTTAGTCTTCCACATCGCCAGGTGCTGGACCTCCTCCCTGTAAGTTGTCTCGTCGTTGTTATTAGACCAACTACCATTGTGTAATTTGCAAACTTGATAATGGTGTTGGTGCCATGTATAGGAGAGTGCAGTCATGGGTGAAGAGGGGGTAGAGGAGAGGGCTCAGCACACAGCCCTGTGGGGTGGTGGTGTTCAGGATGAGGGTTGAGGAGGTGAGGTTGTCTGTTGGTTAGGAAGTCTATAGTATTCAGTTGCAGAGGGAGGGATTGATACCAAGGTCACAGAGTTTGGTGATCAGTTTGGAGGAGATGATGGTGTTGAAGAGCTAAAGCCGACGAACAGCATTCTCACAGGGGTGTTGCTGTTGTGCAGGTGGGCGAAGACGTAGTGTAGCGCTGTGGAGATGACGTCCTCCGTACACCTCTGAAGGGTTGGTGAATTGGAAGGGGTCCAGGGTGGTAGGCAGGATTTGAGAAACGCCAGCACCAGCCTCTTTAAGCACTTCATGATGGTGGAGGTGAGTGAAACAGGGTGGAAGTCATTAAGGCTCGCTGCAGAGCAGTGCTTTGGCACCGGCACAATGGAGGTGGATTTGAAGCACTAGGGGACAGCTGCCTGGGCCAGTGACAGTTTGAAAATGTCAGTCATGAGACTCATGACCTCAGTCAGCTGCCAAGTGCAGGCTCTGAGCCATGCATCCAGGGATGCCACCGGGGCCAGCAGTCTTATGTGCATTAAGCCTGCTCAGTGCAGCACACACATTGGTGGAGGAGAGTGTAAGAGGCTGGTGGTCTGCAGGGAGAACAACCTTGATGGCCACCTCCTGGTTGGGGTGTATTAAGCTCATCAGGGAGGGAGGCGTTGGTGGGTTTGTAGTCCGTAATGTAATCTGTTGAGGGTGGTAAACACTGTTAATGTTGTCCAAAACAGAGGAGGTATATAAATCAATGTCTGTGAGGGAGCGTGTCCTGAGTGGCAAACATACTACGGTCTGACTGAGGATTTTACACATTTGATGAGTGGAGTGTACTTTGGGAGTAGGGACAATGAGCGATGGTCACGTGTGGGGGAGGGGAATAGCTTTGTATACCTCAGCAATGTTGGTGTAAACATGGTCTCGGGTCTTGTCCCCTCTCGTGGGGCAGGAGACATGTTGATGAGGAGTACAGTCTTCAAGTTGGAGTGGTTGAACAATACAAGCTGCCTGGGTGTGTAGTCTGTTGCTTGCTAATCGCAGTATTCAGTTTTTCATTAATAGCTTAGCATTAGCGTCCAGGTGTATAAGCTGCAGTCGAGGCAGTAGTTGTAAACCCTCTGGGCAGATAGAAAGGACTACACTTAACCATGAGATATTCTAGGTTAGAGGAGCAGTGACTCCTCTAGCAGTGTTGTCCTCGCACCAAGCCTTGTAAACATAAATACAGTCACCCACCTCTAGTCATATACCGCAGTCATCCACAGTTCTATCTGCCCGGGTAGTTCAATGGGTACAGCGCCCTGGTAGCTCAATGGCTATCTCAGAAAATCATGACGTTGCAGCTATAATCCTTTTGCAAGAGGTGATCCGCAGCCGCATTCCATTTTGTTTGCCAGAGACTGTAAGTTGGTGAGGAAAATGCTGGGTAGAGATAGCTGATGAGCAGTTAGCCATAGCTTGGCCCTAAGCCCTCCTCCTGTCCCCCGCCTTTGTTTACGGTCTTGGCATCGCCTGTGAGCTCTCCTGGCTGGCGAAGCGGAGTTTGACAGCCTCCGGCGTCCTGGCGATCTCAGTGGAGAGCCAGAGATTGCAGATAAAGTTGTCTGAGTTGTGTGGTTCAATATCCAAATGTTTTTGTCGGGTGTATGATACGTTTGCAAAACGGTTGAGCGTGAACAGGTAGGTAGATAACTGCTCCTTTTCAAATTCTGGAGAGACGCTGAGCCTTGCACTGTATAATGTGCCACCATCTTACAGCCAGTAGTACTGTTTTGCTGGTTATCAGGGTTGGGCTGCTGCTACTATAGCGCGCTGCCAGGAGGGAATGGGTCGGCTGGAGTACTGCAGAACCACAGCTCCAACATGCTGATTAAGTTTGCCGATGACACAACAGTGATGGGCTTAATCACCAACAGGGATAAAAAACGGCTTACAGGGAAGAGATTGACAACCTGGCACAATGTAGCTGGGTGACCAACCTCTCTACATGTTGACAAGACCAAGGAGCTGGCCGTGGACTACAGGAGAGGGGGAGAAAGGCTGGACCCCATGAACCTCCAGAGAGTCAGCAGCTTCACAACACGGCCTCTTTCACCTCAAGCCGCTGGACAATTCAGCATGTGGCCCCAGATCCTACGGGCCTCTTCTCCAGAGGCACAATGGAGAGCATCCTGGCTGTACGACTTATACAGCTCTGGCCTATATTTTATTTCATAAATATATTATTCAATTGTGCTTAACTTAGCTCATATTTCATTTATTTTACTCCACCACTTTATTGTATTATCTGTCTGTTAATGTCTGTCCGCTAATGTCGCACCAGTAAGGTCCAAAGCAAATTCCTTGTATGTGAAAAGTATACTTGGCAATAAAGACCTTTCTGATTCTGATTCTGGATGCATCACCCCCTGGTATGGAAACTGCTCTGCCCTCGATCGTAAAGAGGGTCATGTGACCAGAACATCTGTCGTTGTGAGCTCCGCTCCATCCTGGATATATACAATGGACAGTGTGTCAGTAAAGACTGCAGGATTATTAAGGAACCCAGCCACCCCAACCACAAATTGTTGCTGTCCAGCAAACGGTACTGCAGACTCCGGGACAGTTTTTTCCAGACTAATGAACTTATTATCACTAGTGGCCGGCTACCGGCCTGTGACTGGAGTAATACAACGCTGTTGTATCACTGTCTATGCCAGTGGTTCCCAAAGTCGGGGTCGCGACCCAAAGGTGGGCCGTGAGCAGCCACGGGAGGGCCGTGAGATGATTAAAAAAAATAAAATAAAAAATCCAAAAAAAAACATTTTTTTTTTGTCAGGCCACTGAACTTAGAAGCAGGCCAGGACAGTGTTTCTAGTTGTATTCAAAAATTATATTCTATTGTATTCTAAAATGTGACTATATGGTTTTATATTAACTTAATAAATAAACAAAAACGAAAAATCTACTTATTTCAACGAACATTTCAAACTAAATAACAGATTATGCACATAAAACGCTGAAAACAACCGAAGCAACAATAGTATTTTAATGAGGCTATTATTATTATCATTATTATTTTGCAACAAGTTAGCCCTCTCATAAATAGCACATATAAATGAATAACTAACTTGAACTAACTTAATAGGATTGAAGTGATATTTGGCTTAAAAAATCGGTCGCATGGGGAAAAAAAAGAAAAAAAAGCCTGACGATATGCATTGGGCCGCGGCTCTCTGACGCCTTATTTTCTGGGTCCCGGCCTGAAAAGTTTGGGAACCCCTGGTCTATGCCACTGATTTGCACACACTACTGTTTTGCACACACTACACCCACGCGGTGTTTGTCAAAGTGGCCAGAGTTACTTTATCACAGATTTTACCGCCATTTTGCACTCACCACACCCACACTTCTTCTTGCTACAGTATACTGCAACTTTTTAAATCTTTACACTACTTTATTGCTTCTCTTTTTGTACAACATTGGTCGATGCTGCTGCTAGACAGAGGAGCCAGGAACAAAGAATCTCACTCCTCTATGCTGTAACAGAACAGGGACGTGACAATAAAGCTGATTCTGAACAGCAGCTCAGCGTGAGAAACAGGGTAAATGTGTATTTAATCAGATGTTCATCTCCTCCAGCGGGGGCCCCTTTTCGCCTATAGAGCCGCGCCGTGTCTTCATTTCAACCACTTTTCATTCCGTCATGACTGGATGTGTACAGTATGTGAGAGACATCACAATTATATATCCGTCTCAAGGTTTGGTGAGATACTTCAATCGTTTTTGTAGCTCTTCTCTTCCAGCCATTCGCTGTTTTTGAATGTATCATTTTCATTGTTGGTGTCTTTTTCTCTGCTCCGATATCTTACAAAATATATTCACAGAGGTGTGAGTGGTTTTTGTTTTGGTGGTGGTGCTTCCAAAGAGGACATCTCTCAAGGCGTTATTGACCGCCCCCGCCACTATCTGCAAGTTAAAGGTCCTGATATGTATTCATAAAATTACCCAAGAGGCTCTCTCTTGTTTAAATTTGCTCGGTCATGCTTTGCTCGCTAGACAGGCAAGAAAGAAAACCTCTCCTTCTCCTTTTCTGCACAGAGACTGCGACGACTCCCACACATTCTTATATCCGACAAAAAAAACGTCTCCTTGAAATGCGGGGAGACTGAATACATTGGTAGGTGCCTGTACTTATTTATTTCTCTATCTGGAAAATAGAAGCGCTGAGTGGTTCCAGCAAAGGCCTCACACTCAGCTTGCCTGGAGCACCCAGTTCTATGACCTCCACAATAATGGAATTGTGATTGACAAGGAGGGAGGGAGGGTAGGGGGGGGGTAGAGAGATGGTATATTGTGCTTTTCCCTCTGATGAGGCTATTAGCAAAAACAACAACAACAACAACAACAACAACAACAACAACACAACACAAAACGCTCTTCTTTCTTCAGCATTCCACCCATTATCTCTTCTGAGGCAAAGAGGCTATCTCATTATATTCAAACAAGTCCTTTCTACCGGCTTTCCACTCACACATTACCACCACGGCATCAGAGCCAAAAGTATCAGCTGCTAATTAATAGTAATTATCCACAATCTGAAGCCTACACATCGGCACCCTCCCCAAAGCAAAACCCCTGATCCCACCAAATTGAACAGACTAAATGCAACATGGTCCTAAAGTAGGCTAACTGAGCGTTGCAATTAAATTCCAATCGAATGCACAGGTGTTGTCATAATCAAGCAAATTGGGTCAAATGCGTGCCTAATAAACGCTTTCACTGGAGTCTGCGTATGAACGCCTCCCATAACACATGGTGTGTGTGTGTGTGTGTGTGCGTGCGTGCGTGCGTGTGTGTGTGGGTCTGTCTGTTGACATTGGGAGCAGGAGTCAGGACACTGGCTTGATTGTGTTTAGGGGGGTGGGTCACAGAAGATGTTGTTATATAGGCTGTGTTATATACTGTAGGCCTGGAAGTGTGCTCTGTCGATAATCTGATAATTTTTCAGATTAGTCGACTAATCTAACGATTATTTCTGTCACACCCTCCATCTCTGTTTCCTGTGGGCACGGCTCCTTTTCCGTGCTCCAGTGCATGTTTTATGCTCAAGTCTGCACACCTGTGAATGTCACCCTGTTGTCCAGTCCCTCTGCTTTAACATAACATGATCCCATAGCAAATAAAAATAATGACTCATGAAACATTTTAATTTGGATCTTAAGCTAGTTGCTTAATCAAATGTATTTAAATAACATAAATACAATAATCAATCATGAAAACAAAATAAATTAATTAAAATAATACAAATTAAAGTCAAGTTTTAAATGTAAAGATAATGTCCATGTTTTAAAAGTAACTCAAAGTAGCAGCCTCTGTCCCAGCACTGCGGTTCTGATGGGGCTGTTAACCTGGTCCAGGAGGGTGACGTGGATCTACTCACTAGGCTCCACCATCTCCAACTGCTGTAGGGGGAGAGGAGGATGAGTCAGATCAGACAGACTTCTAGGTCTTTTGATTGCCGTGTGTGAGTGAGAGGAGCTGTGTGTGTCTTACTCTGATCTCCTGCAGGGTAACCCACAATTTACAAATGACAGCGTCCCTAAAGAAACCCGTAATTGCATTGCTATAGCACAAACTTATAAATCATCAGATATAAGATAGCTAGCACTAACGTTCCCTGTCTCTGCTGTCTTGCCTGCGCTTTAGCCCAAAAAGTTCAACTTTTTTCAACTGAGAAAAAAAAGTAGCCTATAGACGACCATGGCACTATACAGAACGTTGGCTCCGTTAATTGACAGAGCTGTAAACACCGGTAGCCTAGCCAAGCTTAGGCGCCTGAGGAAGTAGAGGCGTTGTCGTGCCTTCTTCACAACACTGTCAATGTGTGTGGTCCATGTCAAGTCCTCGGATATGTGGGCTCCGAGGTACTTGAAACTGTTCACTCTCTCAACCGGTGCCCCGTCGATGCTGAGGGGGCTGTAGTCCTTGACCCCCGACCTCCTGAAGTCCACAATCATCTCTTTTGTTTTGCTGATGTTCAGGGAGAGGCAGTTCTCCTGACACCACTGTGACAGATTCTCTACCTCTTCCAGGTAGGCCCTCTCGTCGTTGGCAGAGATCAGGCCCACCACTACTGTGTCATCAGCAAATTTGATGATTGTGTTGTTGTTCCGCTGTGCCACGCAGTCATGTGTGTACAGGGAGTAGAGGAGGGGGCTCAGAACACAGCCCTGGGGGGCCCCTATGTTGAGCGTGATGGATGAGGAGGTGCAGTTGCCTGCTCTTACCACCTGGGGTCTGCCCGGCTATGAGTTTGGAGGGGACTATGGTATTGAATGCTGAGCTGTAGTCGATGAACAGCATTCTCACATAGTTCCCCTGCCTCTTGTCCAGGTGTGATGCTGCTGTGTGCAGCACATGGGCTATGACGTCCTCCGTGGACCTGTTGGGACGGTATGCAAATTGCCGGGGGTCCAGGTTGATGGGGAGGGAGGAGCAGAAGTAGCCCTTTACTAGCTTCTCAAAGCACTTCATGGCTATGTAGGTGAGGGCTACAGGGCGGTAGTCGTTGAGGCAAGCGGGCGTAGATTTTTTGGGTACAGGGATGATGGTGGACTTCTTCAGACAGGTGGGGATGACAGCCTGTTCCAAGGACATGTTGAAGATGTCAGTGAATACCGGGGCCAGTTGGTCGGCACAGACTTTTATGACGCGGCCGGGGATGCCGTCCGGTCCTGCTGCCTTCCTGATATTCACTTTTTTAAAGGTCCGCCTCACCTCATGCTCTGTTACCCTGAACACCGAGTCTCCATCAGCAGACCCCCCCCCCCATTGCCGTGGTTTGTAGGCTGGTGTTGTTATTCACAGCCTCAAACCTCGCATAGAAGGAATTGAGATCATTTGCTAAGGAGATGTCACCGTTCAGTTTGAGGGAGGTGCCTTTGTAGTCTGTCATTGTTCTGAGGCCCTGCCACGTCAGTCAGAAGATCCTTAGGAACTTCTACTCATGTACAATAGAGAGCATCCTGACTGGCAACATCACCTCCTGGTTTGGGAATAGCACTGCACAAGACCGTAGCAGACTACAAAGAGTGACACGTTCAGCCGAACGCACAATTGGAGGGGGGCTTCCCACCCTCCAGAACATTTACAACAAGCGGTGCAGGGGGAAGGCTAAGATAATCATCAAGGACTCCAGCCACCCGAACAACTGCCTCTTTGAACTGCTGCGGTCAGGCAAGCCATACCGGAGTCTTAAGGCGAGCACAGAAAGACTCAGAAGAAGCTTCTATCCCCAGGCCATCAGGCTGCTAAATGAACAATAAACACTATGCAACAACCATCAAATGCACACAGCACACACACCCACACGCACACACTCACTAAAACAAACAACACACTGCAGCACCCACTCTCCACACTTTAGATCACACAAACACACTTTATATTTATTGATAAAGGATTTGCACTACAACTCGTACACCTACTGTAAATTGTACCTAAATTGCACCTCATCCCATTTCTGCCTTGCACTATATAGTATTGTATATTAGTACACTGCATAGTATTGTATATTATATGGTAACTCAGTTACGTCTATTCTGCATCGAACATTGTACATATGTCTATACTGAACACTGTCACCTAATTTTTTTACTTCTAATTTACATGCTATACTATGTTATTTTATTTCATACTTATCTTGTCTTGCACAGTTTCTGGAGCGTAACAGTAAGAAGCATTTTGTATAAAAGTATTCTGTACTTCTGTATGACAACTATTAAAGAAACTTGAAACTTGAAGCTCTAGTCAATGTGCTCTAGTACGCTGTAAGCTTGGCGCTGTTTAACGTTAGCTAACGTTACATACAGCTCGTTGGTGGACACGCAGCCTGCCCTCAACATAACTGAAATAGCGTTCGCTTAGCAAGCATTATCCATGGGACGTTCTGTTTTCCAACATGTAAGCTAACGTAAATACTATGGCTACAAAACTAGCTCAAACGTACCCATGTAGCAGTCATCACGGTTCCAGGGTGCATCGCTGTAGTGTTGGTGCTTTCTTCTTCTTTTGTTAGTACAGAATGCAGTCATGGCATACAATAGAAATGATACTGCCCCAGCACTTCCTGTAGTGCAGCACAGTTTTGAATTAACGTTACCGGCTCTTTGATTGTTTTTATACGACACATCGACGCTAAAATTCCGCATCAACAAGTTTTTATGATCGACGTTGTCGATTATGTCGACTAATCGTTGCAGCAACTGTACAAGCAAAACTGTACATTGGAATATTGACAAAACCATACTTGGTAATTTACTGTATATTGGAGGGGGTTGGGTTAGGACATTTACAGGGGCCAGTTTCGAATTGCAGTCTCCCGTAGGTGTTCTTTGAGAGTGTTTTTGAAAGTGGGTAGTGATTCACATTCCTTTACAGCTTTGGGTAGGGCGTTCCACATTGATGTGGCATAATTGCGAACCATGTTTCGTCCCTTGTTTGAGCCGAATCTGAGTTTAACATGATTTGTGGAGCTCCCTCTGGTGTTGTGATCGTACTGACCTTTGGGAAGTAGTGTGGTCGTGTAGTGTATCTTGTAGACCAGGCCCATTGCAAGTTGCTGTACTCTGTCGTCTACTTTAAGCCATCCTAGGTTGTCAAAGTGGGCAGGGGTGAGGTGGGTTCTAGGAGTAAGGTCAAGCAGTAGTCTGACCAGTTTGTTTTGAGATGTTTGTAATTTTGTTTTTAGCGCCTTTGAGGTGCTTTGGTACCATGAGGTGCAAGCATAGTCGTAGTACCCTTGAATGAGTGCTCCTGCCAGAGTCTTCAGGGTATTCTTGTTTACCAGTGAGGAGATCCGGTACAAGAATCGAGTTTGTTGGTTGACTTTTTTTATTACATTGGATGCCATTTTGTCACAGGAAAGATTTGCCTCTAGGATGGAACCAGGTAGGTAATTTCTTCTTTCCTTGTGACAATATTGTCACCCACTGTAACTGAGAAGCCGTCGGTCTTGCTGAGTTTGTTATTTGAGCCGAAGAAAATGGACTCTGTTTTGCCCATGTGTTTGTTATCAGCGAGCCATATGCAATAGTGTTTATTTAATTAGTTTTTGCTTTGTTTGTTCATACTATAGTACACACACACACACACACACACACACACACACACACACACACACACACACACACACACACACACACACACACACACACACACACACACACACACACACACACACACACACACACACACACACACACACACACACACACACACACACACACACACACATATGCATCTCCTACCTCACCTCAGCAGACCCATCCCTCCCCATCCACACTTCAGCTCCCATTACAGTAGCTCCAAGCCAATCGGCCCTGATTGCTAGCGTGTTAGCCACTAATTGCTCCTTGCAAACGCCGCTTCTCCCCCCCCGGCCTGCATCCGATGTGGGCGTGGGAATTTGGGAATTAAGACCGGAGTGGGAGAGAAGAGAGAAGATCATGATGCCGGCTCCCAAGGGACCCGCAACCCCGACAGCAACCTGTCCAACATCTCCCTCCCTGATTCCACCCCTCTGGTACGTACAACGCATCCTTCCTTGCCTCTATCCCTTCCTCCCTCACACACTGGCTGGCAACCGAGTAGGCATACTTTTGACAGGGAGAATACTGGCCGCTGTAGGAGAAGACGAATAGACCACCAAACTCCTATCTCTCACTCGTCTTGGAGTTTGTTGTGCACTTCCACAAGCCTACGCTTGACACGGGCTAGTTAGACAGGCAGGAAGTGGATGGACAGACAGACAGACAGACAGACAGACAGACAGACAGACAGACAGACAGACAGACAGACAGACAGACAGACATGCAGACAGACAGACAGACAGACAGACAGACAGACATACAGACAGACAGACAGACAGACATGCAGACCGACAGACATACAGACAGACATGCAGACAGACATACCGACAGACATACCGACAGACAGACATGCATACAGACAGACAGGCAGACAGACAGACATGCAGACAGACAGGCAGACAGACAGACATACAGACAGACAGACATACAGACAGACAGACATGCAGACAGACAGACAGACCGACACTCATACATGCAGACAGACAGACATACAGACAGACATGCATACATGCAGACAGACAGACATACCGACAGACATACATGCAGACAGACAGACAGACAGACAGACATACAGACAGACAGACATACAGACAGACAGACAGACAGACAGACAGACAGACAGACAGACAGACAGACATACAGACAGACAGACAGACAGACAGACAGACAGACAGACAGTCATGCAGACAGACATGCAGACAGACATGCAGACAGACATACATACATACAGACAGACAGACAGACAGACATGCAGACAGACATGCAGAGAGACAGGAGAGTTTGAGATTCAACAGCAGTGCTGCTGAGTCCATCCTTGCCCGTGGCAACTTCACTGCTTTCATAAAAAAGTTTCTATTACGCACAAACTGAAGATGGAACTGAGGTGCTTCTGGGGTAGCTGTCGCTCTGCCTAACTCGAGCGAGAGAGGTCCTCACAAAAAGCAAGAGAGATCGTTGGGATGAGTAGTCGCGCATGATTTGATATTGTTATACGGTTTCTACCTTATATTTGACATTTTTCAACGTTAGTATTTAAACTGAGGTGACTTGGCCATACATTTAAAATACATGAGCAAATGACTTCAGGGCACCACAAGCTAAAGAGCGGCTATCTCCGCCACGCGCATATGAAGAATATTATATGTGCTCCATTAAATAGCCAATTAAAATCCAGAGCGGAGCGTGCCAAAGTGACCCTGCTGCTGAACTGTGGTGGCCTAGCTTAAAGTCATAGCATTTCGAGTGATTTTAATGATCGTTTTGAGACGACTGCACCTTGCTCGCCACAGTGTGATCCCCCCCTTTTCACTGAATTTGTTAAGAATCTAAAAGGAACTGGTAATCTCAAGGTATTGTGAGGGTACACATGCTAAGCGCTCACACTGTCACATAAAAGGTATACCAACTGCCCTGAGAAAATAATTTCCGTCTTGAAAAGGAATATTAGAAAAGTGATATTACTTAGAACATGTTACTTTTTCTTAAACGTGTTTTTGCTAAATTGTCACAGTCAGCTAATTTAGCATGAAATCATCTGCAGTTAAAAAAAATATTAATTGTGTTTTTTTTATTCTGTGTCTTGATAGCTCTGCTGCATGTCAAAATAAAGAACTTGCTCACCAGTGTCTCCCCTACTCTGTCTCCCTCTCAGCCTTCCTACCGTCTCAATAAAGAACCTTCTCTCCTGTGTCTCCTCTACTGTCTCCCTCTCAGCCTCCCTACTGTCTCAATAAAGAACCTTCTCTCCTGTGTCTCCCCTACTCTGTCTCCCTCTCAGCCATCCTACTGTCTCAATAAAGAACCTTCTCTCCTGTGTCTTCCCTACTCTGTCTCCCTCTCAGCCGTCCTACTGTCTCAATAAAGAACCTTCTCTCCTGTGTCTCCCGTACTCTGTCTCTCTCTCAGCCTCCCTACTATCTTAATAAAGAACCTTCTCTCCTGTGTCTCCCCTACTCTGTCTCTCTCTCAGCCTCCCTACTATCTTAACACATTGACGACCACGGCTTGCAGTGTAATATGTGGCTGGAGGACAACGCTTTGTCAACAAACCGATGTACTTTCTAACAGCTATATATATATATATATATATGAATATATATATATAGCTATATATATATATATATATATATATGACATTTTTCGAGAGGCTGGTCAAGGAGCACATTTGTGCCTCCCTCCCCAGTGATATGGACCCTATGCAATTTGCATACAGGACAAACAGGTCCACTGACGACGCAGTCTCCCAGGTACTGCACAGCACCCTCTCTCACCTTGACCGCCAGAAGGGGGGCTATGTGAGACTGTTGTTCATTGACTACAGCTCAGCGTTCAACACCATAGTCCCCACCAGACTGGTGGACAAGCTGATCGAGCTGGGTCTGAGCTCCGCCCTGAGCGCCTGGGTACTGGACTTTCTGAGTAAAAGACCCCAGGCGGTCAGGGTGAGGGGTCAGACCTCCAACACCATCACCCTGAGCATCGGGTCCCCCCAGGGCTGTGTTCTGAGCCCCCTGCTGTACTCACTCTACACACACGATTGTGTGGCCAAGTTCAGCTCCAACTCCATAGTGAAGTTTGCAGACGATACGGTGGTGGTGGGGCTGATCTCGGACAACGACGAGAAGGCCTACCGGGAGGAGGTTGAGGTACTGGAACGCTGGTGCCAGGACAACAGCCTGCTCCTGAACATTGGTAAAACCAAGGAGCTGATCGTGGATTATAGGAGAGGACAGCAGGAGACACACACACCACTGAGGATAAACGGGGCTACCATGGACAGGGTGAGCAGCTTTAAGTACCTGGGGGGCCACATCTCAGAGGATCTGACATGGACAACACACATAGACTCAGTCGTAAAAAAGGCGAAGCAGCGCCTCTACCACCTGAGACAGTTAAGGAAGTTCAGAGTATCTGGGAAGATACTCCAGTCCTTCTACTCCGGAGCTGTAGAGAGCATCTTGACTGGAAACATCACTGCCTGGTATGGAAACAGCATGGCACAGGACAAGAAGGCCCTACAGAGAGTGGTGCGCTCAGCCGAGCGTACCACGGGTATTGCACTACCTCCCCTGCAGGTTCTATACAACAAGAGGTGCAAATCCAGAGCCTGCAGAATAATGAAAGACCCCCATCACCCCAATAACAGCCTGTTCCAGCTGCTGAGGTCAGGCAGACGCCTGCGAACCCCAGCTACTAGGACAGAGAGGCTTAGGCTCAGCTTCTTCCCCCAGGCCATCAGAGCCTTGAACACTGAACTCTCCACACACAAGCACACATGAGCACACACACGACACGCACGCTGTACACGCTCGCACACTAGCAGCCACTTTAACATGAGCAAGCACACACTCATGCTGCACACGCCCACACTTATGGCCACTAAGGAAAGGTCACTTTGAAAATAGTATAGTAACAGTAACAGTGTATTGCACTACCAAAGGACCTAGCATGTCCTCCATGCTCTGTAAATAACTTATGTACAAATACCGATATGCCCTACTATGTTACCTGTTTATTGCACAATGTTGTTTTATTGGATTCTATTATATGTTGTTACTACTGTATTGCACATCGTTGCGGGCAAGACCACCCGCATTTCATTGTATACTTGTATGCCGTGACAAATAAAACTCTTGACTTGACTATATATACTTTATAGTATTGCTATCTGTCCATTCTCATTGTCACTTGAGTGCATAAACCGTGCCTTCATAATGGCTTAAAGAAAATAAAAATCCATCGGTTGGTTGTCATTTTATAGCGTCGTGAATATAAGCTTTATCGCAGTTTTTGTCTCGTCTTTTTTCTGGGAAGCTAGATATGAGGCTAAAGGCTAGTCACGTTATATCAAACGCCATTTCTGTTGTATATATACGAATGAAATAAAACAAACTGCGTAGCATCCGGACTATTACAGAGCATCTATGGATGAAATGGGGGCGGCGGTGGACGCCGATTAGTAGTATTGATTAGCAATACAGTGTGCGTTCAAGTAGCCATTTTTACTGATCGATCGCTTGCGTGTTACAACAATGTCCAATCCGGCTGTAATTTGGGTGAATAGTATCCTACCGTCAGCCCATGTGATCGCCGGCAGCATTTCGTCATTAGTCATCGGAATCTGGTAGATCGATATGTCCATTGGCTGATCATAAATCCCATTATTCCAGGCTGAAATCTGCGTTCGGTAACGTGATCAAAGATGGAGTATGTTCGGCTGGGATCGAGGCTCATTTGAAACGCCCCAGACAGTAATTTTTTTTCCCCCATTTGGCCTCAATGATACTGCAGTGGAGCGATGGCGCCCCTAAGAGGATCTGGCCAGTATTGCATGTCACTGATTTAAATCTGGCGGGTAAATCTGCAGAGCCGATCGGGGGGCTTGATCCGTTTATTAATATGGAATAAAACAATAACAACTTGCCACGAGTTAACTCGTGGCTCTGGTCCTCAACGGGTGGAATCGAAACACAAGTTAACTCGTGGTTGGGCGGCAAAGTGTTAATAAAGAACCTCCCCTCCTCTGTCTCCCTCTCAGCCTCCCTACTGTCTCAATAAAGAACCTTCTCTCCTGTGTCTCCTCTACTGTCTCCCTCTCAGCCTTCCTACTGTCTCTATAAATAAATACAAAATACTAAATGGAGTGAACTGACCACTCTCTTAAAAAAAGAAAAAAAGAATAAATAAATATCCATCACTGATATTCATCACTTGCTGCAGTGCAACTTCAAATCAAATCTCCCGTCTCTTCCAGTTCCCGATAACCTTCTTCTGCTAAAGCGTGCCAGCCGTCCGCATCACTCCTGCGGGCCCATCCGTCTGTGGAATAGGTGGGCATTACTAATGTATGGAGTCAGACACGCTATCCAAGCAGAAGTCAATCAAGAGGTCTTTACTCCGGGTGACACGCCAAGGCGGTTCAATAGAATCGACATGCGGGGAGGCTCGCCGATACTGCAGCTCTGCTGAAGACAGACGGACGTGGAGCCACCGCTGATGGAAACTAAAGGACAGAGAGATGCAGACCGCAATCGCCGTTGGGGGACGGCGAGGTAGGATTTCAAGACTGGAGACCCGGTCCAGTAAAAGTGACACACGAGTGATCTTGTTGTCGTTAACATAAGCGACGTCTGTGATTGGGCGACCTTAAAGGGAGGGAGGGAGGGGGGGGAGTCCCCCCGAAGAGCTGGGGAGCATTGATCAGTTTGGGTTGGCGGTTAGTCCACAGGCCACCTGGGTGTTAGCCTGTGCTTGACCTCTGTGTGTGTGTGTGTGTGTGTGTGTGTGTGTGTGTGTGTGTGTGTGTGTGTGTGTGTGTGTGTGTGTGTGTGTGTGTGTGTGTGTGTGTGTGTGTGTGTGTGTGTGTGTGTGTGTGTGTGTGTGTGTGTGTGTGTGTGTGTGTGTGTGTGTGTGTGTGTGTGTGTGTGTGTGTGCTCTTTCTTCGTATACTGTATTTGTCAATGCTTGCCCTAAAATCCTGTCTAGCAGGAAGTGTTGACCTTCCTTGCTTGCTAATCAAGTTTGGGGTCAACTCTGAATTCAGTCTATAGCCTAAACATTTGGCAATCTCAATTATTTCTCAATAAGGTTGTATGTGACAACCTTCTTTGCAAAAAAATTTAGTTAATGATTTAATGTTTAAAGAAAATGTAATGAATTTGCTTGAATTGAAAGTCAATTCAGAACCATCCCTGGCGCTAATGTCAATTGGCCAATAAAATCGTGGGAACGTATCTCTCCTAACATTAGAGTTTATAAGTCCACCCGACTCCCAGGGCTCCAGCCAACGTGAAGCAGAATCCGAAACCACAGGAGGACCCAACAGGGAGCAAGAGTAATTACTGAGGAAGTGGGCATTTTCTCGGCTAGCAGAACAAGGGGCTAAGTCCCCTACCACCTCGCTTCACTGTTAAACCCCAGGCGAGGGGTCATTATGGGCCCCGGTGTGCTGTGGTGGGGCTGCTCAGCGTAGCAGTGCAACACGAGGGCCCCCTGATTGGCCAGAGGGCAGCACTTCCGTTGAATAAGTGCGAGGATGTCCTCCCCGTGACAAGATTAATGAGAACGCCATGAGAGAGGTAACAATTGCTCGTGGGAGGGGGGGGGATGCGAAGTGTGTGGTCGACAGAGAGAATCTGAGAGATCATGTGCAATGATGTGTGCCATCTGGTGTGTGTGTGTGTGATCGTTTCAGTGTTTATTAGTGAGCTTGTCACTCGTTGAATTTCACATCCACACAGGGTATGTTTGGCTACACATTCTTATCATCATCATCATCACCACCATCATCACGATCAACATCACCCTCATCATCATCATCATCATCACCAACATCACCCTTATCTTCATCATCACCACCACTAACACTTTCAGTGCCAGTCATGCGGTGCCCCGGAACCCTGTTGCGTGCCAACGCCCACTTCAATGATAGAGCTCTCATATTTGCGAACGCATAAACGATATCTTAAATTATGGCTATGTGTCTAATATGGCCGTCGCATATCAATGACTTGTTTGCAGTCAACATGGTCGAAACAGATTGTTTTTTAATCGGTTCATTTCCGTTTTATACCATTTTGAAAAACGCTCGTTTTATGAAAGTTCCAGAAGAAAATAAAGATTCTGTGATAAACGCCCTTTACTGGAATACACTGGAATACACAAAAAACGTTGTCATTTTTCGGCCTATTTATGAATCGTTTTCAAATAAATGCTAGATTATCGATAGTATATGTGTACTTATGCACGCTATAGAAGCGGGCTGAAAAATCAATTATCCATTTCCTGATCAGCACGCCACACACACACACACACACACACACACACACACACATAGGGCCCACGTTGATATATCTGTGAAAAAAGCTCTGATTATCCCAAGAATGGTAAAATAGATTCCTTACCTCAGATCAGATGTTCTCCAAAAAGATTATTCCAATTCCTGATCGCCATTCCAAATATCGATCGCGTTTATTGATCCAACGCTGGGTACTGGAAACACACATGTTTTGATGGTGGGCAATGACTTCGATCGTCTCGGGTTACGTGGAAGCAGAATTTTTTTCGCCATGCTTTTCATTCAATCCAATCCAAAGGGGTGCAGTACCATCCGGAGAGACGATAGGGGGCGGTATTTTCCCAATGGAGCTCAGAGAGAGTTCCGGTTGTAACGTGAGGCTAGATTGATGAAATATGAATGGAAATCGCTAATAAAAAAAAATAAAAAATTAGATCTCTCGTCGTTGCCACTGAACGGTTGGCATGAACTAACGAGAAATCTCGTTGTTGGCACTCAAAGTGTTAACATCATCATCATCACTCACATCGTTATCATCATCATCATCATCATCATCATCATCATCATCATCATCATCATCATCATCATCATCATTATCATCATCATCACCCTCATCGTTATCATAATCATCACCCTGAATTTCCCCAAGGGGACCAATAAAGGAATATCTTGGGGCAACAGTGGCTCAGGCAGTAGAGCAGTCGTCTGGTAATCTGCAGGTTCCCGGTTAGATTCCCGCTCCTCCTTGGCAGCGTGTCGAAGTGTCCTTGAGCAAGAGACTTAACCCCTAACTGCTCCCGATGTGCAGGTTGGCACCTTGCATGGTTCCCTCCACCGTCGGTGTGTGAATGTGTGAGTGAATGGGTAAAATGTGAGGAACAAATTACGCTTTGGATAAAATCACTATATAAATGCAGCCATTTACCATTTATCTTATCTCATCTCATCATCATCATCATCATCATCATCATCATCATCATCATCATCATCATCATCATCATCATCATCATCATCATCATCATCATCATCACTATCATCTGGAAGTATATAATGCCCTGGAAGAGGTTATTTTTGCCTTAGTATGAATGTTATCTATGTCAGTCCCAGCCCCATTGCATATAGAGCCCTGTCCTGCTTGGAGGCTAACGCTGTCAGCTCCAGTAGTACAATAACACCGTCTCCTCCTAGTCTGTCCTCTTGTGTTTCCACGCAGGGCCTGATGTCCCTGTGTGTCTCCCTCGTGCGCTCTGTGTATCACCAGCTGTCGTCAATCAGTCATCACCCCCCTTTGTACTTACTCTACTGTACGTCCATGTCAGCCAGCGCTTGTTCCTCAGTCTGTGTCAGTAGTCTGTGTTCGTCTTCTGAAGCCGCTACTAGTATAGTAGTTTTTTTTGCCAGTTTCTGCCAGTTTCTGTGTGTAGGCACGGTACATAAATTAAGGCAAGACGAAATCGCCTTTTTGCTTATTTTTTTTTGCGATATTGAGATTTTGTTATATTTTGCTTCCTTAACATGTCTTATTTCAAACTAGTGGCAATACAATATCGAAACCACACAATTAGTTGTTTATTTTACTTAATTTTGTCTGATTGTGTCCATCACAAGATCACAATTACAATACAGAACTTTGAGGCCGTTTTCCCAAAAATTCGTTTTCTTACACGCAAGAGATGAAATGTCCCTATACCCTGCATCTTTTTTACAAAGGAGTTTGTTGATATATCATTCATAGCCTGATTTATAGTACATTTATACCAAAAAACCTGGCGAAATCTTTTTTTATTGACTAGACAGCATTTTCTGATTTAAAGGGGAACTATTTTACAATTTCTTTCACTATTTGGGCACTTTTACACAATTCCTTTGAGTCTATGGAACACATCTGTAATTTTTTCTTTTTTTTTTCTTCATTGTTTTGTATTTCTAATCAAGTACTCAAAAACAGCATTTTTCTACCTCAAGATCTTAAAGGAAAACTCCAACATTTTGGGAAATTAGCTCATTTAACATCTTCCCTGGAGTTAGACAAGAAGATACATACCTTTTTTGTCTCTGTGCGTGCATTTAGCTTTTGGAACAGTAGCTCCGTTAGCGTAGCTTAGCTTCATCACCGGAAGTGGAGGGGTGCAATAGCCTGACGTTCCCTACAGAGTCCTACAGTCACCAAATACACTCCAAATACAACTCCAAAACGTTCCTGTAAAAATGTTGTGACCTGTGTATTTACCACGTGGAGAAATAAAAAATAATTTAATTCGACAATTACGTTTTCTAAGCAGATATACTCGGAACTATTTTTTGCCGAACGACTCCTCTCTGCGCGCACTCTGTGATTTCTACGTGGAATCCGTGTTTGTTTGCATTCTCATTCATTCAAAGGATCCGAACTGATTGAAGTTTATGGATACCATGACTTAAAATCCTCTTACCTTGACGATTAAAAGCCTCCCCAATTTAGAAAACAGTAATCCAATGGCTGGTATTGATAATATAATACTAACTACTGCACGGAGCTAACCGGAGCTAACACAGAACCGGACAGTCACTAAAGCAAATATAATGACTTCCATTCTGGGGGTTTTCAAAATAAAAGAGCGACGTCTATAGCAGCGGAAAACGTTTATTTTGTACATTATCTAATGTTAACACAAACCTAAACTAACGTTACAACTAACCTAAAGTTAGTTTAGGTTCGTGTTAACGTTAGATAATGTACAAAATAAACGTTTTCCGCTGCTATAGACGTCGCTCTTTTAAACCTAACCCCCTAACCCTAACCCCAACCCTAAGGTCCCTACCCCTAATTTAAGAAATGGTTAAAATCCTGAAAAGGAATAAATATTCGATATGTATGTTGAGGACTGAAGTTAATAATGATATTCATGAAAACAAATTTGAACAATACAGGAAAAAGATATGTTTTACTGAGATCGCAGTTTTGGTCACTAGGGAGACAGGTAGTGGGTTTTTTGAAGGTTGACTCGAGGGCAGGCCACGTGAGCGGATCGGCGCGGGCGAGAAATCCGCTCTTCGCTCTTTAAAGCTTGGTCCGCTCCGCTAATCGCTCATGTTGACCCCGCCCCCAAGTCGCTCTCCGCTCGCTCACCGCTCACCTTGAATCGAGCGCTCCCCGCTCCCCGCGCCACATCGCTCGGCAGATTTTATTTTTTTTGAGCATGGTGTAAATTAGCTCAAACTACAACAGTCTACACCCCCTGGGCCCCTTAACAATTGTTTGTATTGAGCCGCATTGTAATTGTACCCATTCTGCAATGTTAAATAACGTTGTTTATCCATTCACTAGCTCTATTAAGCGATGATAGCTAGCCTAGCCACAATGCTATGGTCGCTGCCATTAATGTTAGCATGTAAGCTAACGACAACAACAATGGCGTCAAAACTTTTTCTAACAGGATGTGAGTGACAAAGCCTGAACAGGATATCACAGGTTCACCCTTCTCATTGGTTGAAAATGGCCTTCGTGTTTGTACATCGCCATCTGTTGCTTTGGCATTGTACTACATGTATATTACATCAGTGTTAAACCACTGTGAGCGGCCTGGAGTGGATTGGAGCGGAGGACAACTCTCGCTCCGGACGTCGCCCCGACCCATTTTAAAACCCACTCCTCGCTCACGTCAAAACCGCCCGCTCCGCTCCCCGCGCTGCTCATGCGCCGCGCCGCTCACGTGCACTGCTCGAGGGTTTAACAAATAGGAGCAGTTTAACATGAGCGCTGTTGCTTCTCACCCTTTTAGAAATACTTTAGAAAAGTGCTTGAGTTTGTTGAGCGAGGGAGGTAAGGGGGGCTGCCATATGGTGCTTTATTCTCTGACGTCCAAGAAGAGAGCTATCCTCTGTATTTACCATGCTGATGTATCCAGATTGTGTGTGTGTGTGTGTGTGTGTGTGTGTGTGTGTGTGTGTGTGTGTGTGTGTGTGCGTGTTTGCTTGTGTGTGAATCAGTCTGTTTTTGCAATTAAGTATGGTAAGTGTATGTCCAAACTTGTGTGTGTGTGTGTGTTCATCCTTCTGTGTGTGTGTGTGTGTGTGTGTGTGTGTGTGTGTGTGTGTGTGTGTGTGTGTGTGTGTGTGTGTGTGTGTGTGTGTGTGTGTGTGTGTGTGTGTGTGTGCGTGTGTGTGTGTGTGCATGTGTGTGTGTGAGAGTATGTATATGTGTGTGTGTGGTGGGGGGGTCTGGCTGGCTGAAGGTTAGGGATGCTCGATATTGGCTTTTTTACCGATACCGATATTCCGATATTGTCCAACTCTTAATTTCCGATACCGATATCAACCGATATCAACCGATACCGATATATGCAGGGTTTCCCCGTCCAAAAAACTGAATAATTTCAGGTAACTAATAATGTCACTGGATATATATATAACAAATATTGTTATTGTTTTTTATTTTTTTTAAACCGATACCGATATTTTCCGATATCACATTTTACTGCCGATATCGGCTGATAATATCGGTCAGCCGATAATATCGGACATCCCTAGTTCTGATGATAATTAAAGACTTCAAAAGGCTGTGCTGTCTTTGGGAGTGGACCCGGTGAACCTCAGGGTTTTTGCCCATTAGAGTTTAAACTCCCCTCATTTCACTTGCAATCCAATTCAATTCCGAAAGTACGTCTTCCTCAATATTCAAATTCTGAAAAATGTGGGTATACAAATTGAGAAATTGAGAATGATTGCTTTTATTTTTGTGATTGATTTCTGTTTTCTTATCCTGTCCAAGACTTCAACCGGGATATTAGCTAGTATCTGAAATAGTGTCGAAAGATGGTACAAGCCAACCATGGCTTAGGATGTACAGCATGTGATTGTGTGTGTGCATAACATCCATAATGTCAATGTACCAAATATTTGAGTACGACTTGCACGACCACAGTCACCCATGTGCACTGTACACACACAGTGAAACACACATAATGCAATGATATCTATTAATCACTGTATCTATCCTACATATACCACGACGATATCTATATGTCCACTTACACACAGTCACACATACATACACACACACCATCCCTCCTGGCTGTGTATTCTGTCAGATGTGGCACTAATTGGCAGTGGGGCGTGTCGGGGGGAGGGGGGGTGGGGGGGTTGTGGTGTT
Source organism: Notolepis coatsorum (assembly GCF_963971535.1). NCBI lineage: Eukaryota > Metazoa > Chordata > Actinopteri > Aulopiformes > Paralepididae > Notolepis > Notolepis coatsorum. The sequence continues at coordinate 75,114,779 of NC_140176.1, read as the reverse complement.
ATATGTTGGTGGTTGGGGGGGGTGGGTTTGGGGGGGGGGGGGTACTAGAGTGAAGGAGAGGTCAACGAGGGGATTACTCACCGAGCCCCTGACAGCAAGGCCTATTATGACGTGCCACCACTGACCTGGAACACTGAGGGGACGACACGTCTCGGAAAAAAAGTACCTATCCATTAACCAAATGGCTCCCCCACATGAATGTTGAATGCGCCTCTTCAATGGAATATGGAGAGAGAGCGAGAGAGTGCGAGAGAGAGAGAGAGAGAGAGAGAGAGAGAGAGAGAGAGAGAGAGAGAGAGAGAGATAGAGAGAGAAGGAGAGAGAGAGAGAGAGAGAGGAGAGAGAGAGAGAGAGAGAGAGAGAGAGAGAGAGAGAGAGAGAGGAGAGAGAGAGAGAGAGAGAGAGAGAGAGAGAGAGAGAGATGGAAAAAAGCCACATATATGGTGTTTGGCGTGTGCCCTCTCACTGTGTCCTCCCTCGCCAGCACAATGGAAGAAATGGACTATTCTAACGCGGCGGATGAAAGGACTTTTATGATATGTCGACTGGAAAAAGAGAGGAGCTTGAGCAGTAAGCTTGAGACTGCCTAATACATATTTTTTATCATTTGGATATATAAAAAACTGTACTTTTATTTTATCTTTCATTATTTGATATATTATTTGTATTTGTATTAAATTATAATGTAAAATATTGTAAGGAAAGGGCAGGGCTTGATACATTTTGTACTTCCCCTGTTCCTTCTCGAACACTTATTGTATGGAAATAGTCTTTGACTATTTACCTTTTAGTTTTTTAAACTTTTTTTATGTTTCTATGTTCGAGACAAATAAAAATCAAATCAAATCAAATAAAAATTACCAGGATGTCCCCGCTGACATGACTCATTGCATAACTGGGATTATTGCATTGATGTAATGTGTCTTGTTGTAACTGGGGGGTGGGTGGCTAATGGTTACCAGTTAATCGTTTTATGTTTCTGTACTGTATTTAATGCATGGGAATGTGAAGTCGTCGGATGCTGGGGGTCGGTGCCTGTTCTGGGTCTTTGTGTGTGTGTGTGTGTGTGTGTGTGTGTGTGTGTGTGTGTGTGTGTGTGTGTGTGTGTGTGTGTGTGTGTGTGTGTGTGTGTGTGTGTGTGTGTGTGTGTGTGTGTGTGTGTGTGTGTGTGTGTGTGTGTGTGTGTGTGTGTGTGTGTGTGTGTGTGTGTGTGTGTGTGTGTGTGTGTGTGTGTGTGTGTGTGTGTGTGTAGGTGTAGGTGTAGGTAGGTGTGTGTGCGTGTGTGTGTGTGTGTGTAGGTGTGTGTGTGTGTGTGTGTGTGTGTGTGTGTGGGTGTGTGTGTGTGTGTGTGCAGAGCTGGATTTGGAGGACTGTAATAGAATAAGGTATATAGATTTAGCCTTGATGAATATTTTCATATACACACACACACACACACACACACACACACACACATTTAGTGCATTCTTGCACACACATGCACGGATCACACACTCACTCAGACATTATGTACATACACTCTCTCTCTCTCTCTCTCTCTCACGCACGCACACACACGCACACACAGCACACACACACACACACACACACACACACACACACACACACACACACACACACACACACACACACACACACACACACACACACACACACACACACACACACACACACACACACACACACACACACACACACACACACACACACTCTATGCCTCAGTGGGGAGACAACATATGGCACTGAAAAAACCCTGCACCGTCAATGGTGTGTGGGCCGACTTGTCATTCGAGGCACATCAACGGTCTAGTCTCCCAAGTCCAGGATGTAAAATTCAATTATGCCCTCTGCGTTAGCTGCTAATAATGGCAAAGCCTGTGAAAAGAGAAATCAATGCAAAGAAAATCAGAACTGCGTTATCAGCTCTGTGCGGCTCAAACGAGATCATTAGCAATATTCAATAAACTTGAGGCCAGGAAATAGACCTCGATCCACCCCTTTCTTTACTCACGAATGAGATTAAAACTTTTGTGGAACTGAACATTCTAATGAGTTACAATGGCTATTGGCCAAAGGAAGCTAGAGAGTGGTTGAATTCAAAGTTGGCGTTCTGAGAAAACGCTCCAAAAAAAAACTCTCCTGAGTTCTATCTTATCCCTTTCAATAGCCATTATCTGTTGTGACATCGCCATTAGAATGTTAACACTGAGGTCGAAGTGATAAGATAAGATATAAGATATTCCTTTATTGATCCCCTTGGGGAAATGCAGGCATCATAGCAGCATGGGGGAGGGGGGAGGGGAGGTATAGTCAGTAGAAGACATGATACAGGTCATACAATTACAATACAGTGGAGAAGTAACAATTAAAATAGAATAAAATAGGCAGTGTAAACAATATAACAATATAATTAACTCTGAGCATGCACATATGGGCAAGTAGGCAGTGTAAATAAGTCAAGGTGCAAGATGAGGGTATGTATGCCCTCTCAGTTATATTTGCATTACAATAATTATAGTTACAATATATACATATAATCTAATAATCTAATATCTAATCTAATATATCTAATCTAAAAATGCTAAATATATGCTCTGATGAAGTTGAGTTCACAAAACTGTATTCTCACTTTTTGTATTTTCTGGGGGAATATTACAATTTCCAATTTGAGATTTAACAAACATACAAAATACACACAAAATGAATTATTATGAATACATGAATTGATATTATGAATAAATAGTAAATACATCATAAAATAATAATAAGAGAAGATGTAAGCATCCTGTCTTATTGAGACGTCTAATGACGTATCAATTCTGATACAAACATTGGCAAGGTGTCCATATGAGTCAAATAGGGTTGCCAATTCTTTAAAGATTAAACTACACCTTTAGGAAAAAACACAGGGATATAAATCCCGCCAAAGACTATCAAGGCCCCGAAATAGCCATCCCCTCTTAATTCACAAATTTTAGGTCACTTGGAGATTCGTACCATTAAATGTCCAGGTAGGGAATTTAGGAAAGATCCTGCAGCTGAATGATGAAATACCATAGGGAAGACTGAAGGAGCCTGAAAACAGATCAAATGTAATGTTTCACAATGGTGTGAACACTCAATGGTGGTCAGTGTTAGAAAATGATTGCTTGGCTTAACATGACGCACTAACAAAACAAACTTTTCAAACAATGTACGTGCGTTCTGCCAGCAAGTTTTTATGCAGGCCAAATACAATGGCGGTCAATAGGAAAGGTGTCTGTGTTTTCCCCAAAAAGTGTGCGTGTGTTCCCAAAAAGGTACCTGTATGTTGCCAGTCTGATGTATAGCCTAACACTCACAGCTGGCTGCTCTGGTATCAGATCAGGTTAGATCCCTGATTGATGGTCTAGTCTGGAAGATAGAAAAATAGTCTGCACACTGATTAAAGTGATCCCTAGTGGATTCTAATGAACCAATGGTTTGGCTACACAGGCCTGCTTCAGTTCATTAAATGCTCTGGGGAGCATATTAATTCAGCGCAGACTCTATTTTGTTGTGACTTTCTTCGGATCCAACACCTGTACAACATTTTATTTCATTTGAATGAGTGTCTTCTATTTTTACTTCACTAGTCCGGAAGATAATGATATGTTCGAAAGATGTCTTTTGAAACCCATGTTGTTTAGTTTCTTTACATGCTTACTTTATTAGCAGCTGGAATATATGTTTCTGCATATCCTCCCTACACATAGACCCCTACAAATGCATTTCTTATGATGTCTAAATGTTTTTAGTTTTTTTACTGTATGTACAGTTTGTCCAAGGGAAGCAACGGTTGTGATTGGAGCATCAAGAAAAGAGGGCAGGGTTTGAGATATAGGTCAATTGAAATAATCGAACCCTTGGCGAGTACAGTATTGCTACAAGAAAATATTTGAAAAGAGTATTAAGCAGTTGATTAGCCAACGTTCGTAGGCTCTAGCATGCTCATTCTTTAAGGAAGTGGTATCATGAAGCTACCTCAGGAATCCTATGGTTCAAACAAGGGACTAAACACGTTTCGCAAATATGCCACTATCAATGTGGAACGCCCTACCCAAAGCTGTAAAGGAATGTGAATCACTACCCACTTTCAAAAACACTCTCAAAGAACACCTACGGGAGACTGCAATTCGAAACTGGCCCCTACAAATGTCCTAACCCAGTTGTACAGTAAATGACCCAGTATGGCTTTGTCAGTATTCCAATGTACAGTGTACAGTGTCCCCCCCCTACCCAACCCCCCCCCCCCACCTCCAATGTACAGCCACCACCCACCCCCCCAACCCCACCCCACCCACCCAACCTTCCCCAATGTACAGTTTCTACGTCAAATGTATATACACTCTTTTTCTGGACTCTTTTTGTATCACAAACAGTACTGTATTTGCAAATCTGATATGTCATAAATGTATAGATGTAGCAGTACTGTCTATCTGTATGTCATGTATATCATATATGTTATGATGAATTGAAAATGGGGGACCCTGATGTAAACAAGACGAAAGTCTTTCTCTGGTCTGCATCCCCTTAACAATTGTATGTATTGAGCTGTACTGTACTGTACCCATTCTGCAATCTGTTAATAAACGTTTCAATCAATCAAACCAAATATGTCATGCTAGCCTGTCAGGAACGGCACTAAATAATGCTCCAAAGTTAGGCAACATTTTGGTGAGGGAAACAATGGCATGGCCATTTTCAAAAGGGCCCCTTGACCTCTCAACCCTTGACCTCTCAACCTCAGAATATCTCAATGAAAAGGGGTTCTATGTAAGTCCCCTTTACATACATGCCTACGTCATGCTAATCCCAAGCAGTTTTGGGCCAAAACCATGCAGATTTTGGCATGCAGTACAAATGTGTTTTTTCTCTCTTATTTTTGCATATTTTAGGTATATATTGCACATTTCTGCATACTGCAGTTCCTAAGCAGTCTTGGAATTGTATAAGTTGGCAAAGCTGAGACTATTTTTAATCCAATGAGGTCAATTGTAATCATGTGTGATGATATTAGTCCCCATAGTAGCCATTTCAATGTAGTGAGACCCTGCTTTGAAACTTGACCTCACTGTATTGCTACAGTATTGGTATGTATCTGGGGCAAGGAGGTAGGATGTGCTACATCTCGCTACAGTAGTGTCCAGTTCGCAACTTCATCTTTTAGTGTAAACACATGGATGGTGCTTTGCAAACAGCTGCAATTGAAACAGCTGTCCTGTTGTAATTATCATACATATAGCTGGTTAAGGATTGGGTTAGTTATGTCCTTGAAGCATTTACAGTACAATTGAAAAGTCACTACAGTAGTGACATCAAGCTGTGCCTTAGGAGTGTGCTTGCATCAAACATCGGTCCATGAATTGTTTTGCCCCGCTGTGTTAAGCACGTATATTAAATGTCAAACACTTTGGCTTTGGAATAGTCTTGTGAAGATGTCTTATGGTCATCCTTCGGCTAATGAGGTTAAATCCTTATTTTATGTGAACAATTTGGCATTCATTTTACAGAACTGATTATTGTGTGATAATCAGATTAGGAGTAAAATGTTTCTCATATAAGAAAAATGGTCTGTTGATATATGGTATAAACAAAAACGCAAACTTACTGTCTCATAAAGAATAGTTACAGTGCAGACACGTATGTTAAATATAATTTTAATGAAAGACAGATCCCTACAGTATGTGCACAGATTCGGTAAGGGACATTACCACTAGCCTTAGATACCGGCATATTTAATGCAACCACAAAAGGAGGACATACTTTGTTTGGTGTGTGAGCTAGGTGAAATTGAGAATGAGGTACATTTTTTGTTTCTTATTGATTTTGGATCTAGGCTAGCTACCTTTTAGTCAAATCTCTTCCATTTATGTTGATTTTCTTGAGTGGGGTGAATATGAAAAACTTGAGTTGTGTTTCAGGAAGAGAACTTTTTTTGTAGCAGATTTGATTTGCCAAGCTTGGGAAAGAAGGCAGAATACTTTGTTTAAGACCGAGCTGTAATCAGTATTTATGTCATCTGTATTTAGATGAAATGTAATGTTTAATGTAATAATGGAACACTGCAACAGTATTTTTGATGTTTTATAAACCCATGAGGGTTGGGCACTTTGTGTGCATGACACAGAAATAAAAGAATCAATCAATCATATAGTTATTCTGCAATTACGCACACAGTATTATTCTTTTGGGTGATAATTCTATTTCCAAGATAGAGCTAGCAAAGCAGATTGGTATGTGGAGAAGCAATTTATTCCTGGATTTGCATAATAAATTCACTTATCATGGCACATCCTGTCCTCGCAATTCAACTCACCACAATGACTGTACTTGAGGCTATGGCTGACCACGCATAATTAGAAACGAAAAAAAGTTATTGATTTGGGTAACAATGATATGTCTGCCTAGCAAGCCAGCATGTTTGTCAAAGATGGTTTGAATAATATACTTTATATTGAATAATATACTTTTAACCATTGTTTAGAAGTGGCTAGGCTATATTAACCATAGTGTATTCATACTCGTGCCACTGTCGTCCGTACTAATACACATTGGCCGTATTAGGCGGTGGGAAACTGATGGGTGGGGATCGGGCGTTGTGGACAGCGACTCCTACAGGTCGGTTGGTGCGCCTGCGCAGTAGAATCAGGAAGTGTCGGGGGCAGCGTGAGCCTCCCACGCGTTACTCCTCGCCACTGAGAGATCGAGCTGCGCAGGTGAAAAAATGCGACTGCTGATACCTCAAGTACCGGAGGGGACTTGTGCTATGTATGACTTAGTCCACATTGCAGCCGGCTTGTGGGAGGCAAGAAACAGCGTCCTTGACAGGGGAGGGTTGAATTGGATGATATGAAATTGGGATGAGAGAAAATATAGAAAATGGGAGAAAAAGTGGATAAAAAAAAAGAATACTGTACATACATTAACTTACCATATTTACTCCATATTACAGTACATGCATACATACATGTACACTACAATGCACTTTATTATCCTCCATCACAGTATGGTACACTGCAGTGACGGCCACGGACAAAGGCAGGCTGCTGAAAAGGTGATCGGCTGCAATCTGCCCTCTCTCCAGGACCTGTACTCCTCCAGAACCCTGAAGCGTGCAGGTAAGATTGTGGGCGACCCCTACCACCCCGGTTACAACCTGTTCGAGACACTCCCCTCTGGCAGAAGGCTGCGGTCCATCAGGGCCAAAACTTCATGCCACAAGAACAGTTTCTTCCCCTCTGCAGTGAGCCTCATCAACAAGGCTCAGGACCCTCACTGACACCCCCCCACTGTGTTACATTAACACACCCCTACTGGAGTATACTTGCATAAACAATCAAGACATACCTGTTCATACTTCGCTGATTGATACTCTTCGTACATAACTGCCCAATTGCACAGCCCTGCTAATTATCCCATCCCACTGTATTGTTATTTCACTCTAATTAGTGTATATTTGACCACATCTTGCCCAGTTGTACAGCCCTGGCCTATTACTATTTTATTTGTACTTATACTTGTACTATATTCTATTGTGCTATATTTAATTTAGTTTATATCCTATTTACTTTTATTCAACCTCTTTATTTGCAGTTGTACCTTCTAGTGCTTGAGCACAGGCCCTTGTCTGGGTCTACCTGCTATAGCCTATGATTTAAAGACCTCAGCATACTCTACATACGTGTTCCAACCAGGCCTGATCTTATCTTTATGCTTGTAGTAGGGCTTGCTGCCCTCATACAAAGCATTTACTGTATCATTACACACGGAGCAGAGCTCTCTCAAATCAAATCAAATCAAATTTATTTATAAGGCCCAACAACACACGTTAATGTCCCCATGGGCCATACATGTCTTCTTTAAACAAGTCAAGAAGAAAACATAACAATAAGTCAAGAACAGAACAAGGACACCACACCATAAGGTCCAACAAATTTAAAATAAATGCAAATAAATGAAAGAATGCAAGCACTCCCAGACATACCCCACGCGAAGGTAAGGAAAAACTCACTAAAACCTAGTTCTGTGCTTCACATCCAGAACTATGCATAATTGCATTTCTAGGTAGATGAATATTACTTAAGGACATGTCAGTACAAGCATAATAGGCTAAGATGACTTCCTTTGTGAGAGTTGACCAGTCCAGCTTTTCTGTGTTGACACAATTTCCTTCTCTAGATAGCACAGGTAGATGTTCAACATGTATTGACATAGCAAAAGGTATATGAGCAGTCGTTGCTGCCCCTTACAGAATGCTCATACACCCCAAAGAAGCGTGTGCATCAGGTGTACTAAATCAATGGTCCAGCCATGACTTAGTATGCCAGGCCTCACTAATGTATACTAAAGTATTAGCTATCATTAAGCAAAAGCTTGTTGCTAGACAATATACAATTATTATCTTGACATAACTGAGCGTATGTGATTGGAGTTCCTGTCTGAGATACTAGAAGAAGTATTATCTTGAATGAAGGAATTGATGAAGGCAATCCTATTTAGATAGTCATCATCATGCTGATGGCATTCATAGGGTAGGCCTATACACATTTAAGTATGTGTACTTCACTTGTAAAGAAAGTAAAATACAGATACTGTACTGTGCCAACTTTTGACAAACTTTTGACCAGACATCTTGTTTGGCCAAATAGTGAACATTCAAAACACAATGTTGCCTAGCTAACACAAGCTAGCTGGCACAGCTACCGATTTAACACTATCACCATGAAGACAGCCAATGATTTTTGGTACAGAATGATAGATCTGTTATCACCGTTAGGCACGAATGCACATTCAAATCACATATATGGAAGTAAAAATTATTACTTTACTAGGACCCCAAACAGGGGCGTCAATTTGGTATGGCAAGGTATGGCACTCGCCATACCTTGGCAAATAAAAATGTAAAAAAAAAAAAAATTATTAAATTTTTTTTTATATATATATTTTTTTTATTATTTTTTAAACAAACACATAAACATAAACATGACAACATAAAATTAGATATACGAGCATTAATTAACAGTGCACATCCAATGAAATGACCATTTAAATAAATGTAATATACAAGGTATACACCTAATACTTGCTATCTAATACCCTATACATATATGCTCTCGCTCGCTCCCCCCCCCCGGGCCCCCCCCTTGGATAATCCATCCAATTATTTACAATTTTTTATGTTGATTTAGAATTCGAATGTCAACATTATGAATGAAGCTTCGAACTATTCGGTACAGCCCTAGCATGTTTTGATATTGTCAATTATCTCACTTTTACTAGGTGACTTTTACTGTGACTAACTGAAATATGCCCAAAAAAAAGGAAAATGGACATAGGGAAGTTTTTTTTATCAAAGGGCAGCAGAGACAAGTGATACAGGGACACAGGTAAGGTCTGGCTTAGTGATTATAACAGTGCAGTTCAGCATTCAGTAACCCATACTTTTTGTGAATGTGTTTTTGATACTACATTCTGTTGAACACACACCTCAAAACAGTACCTAAGGAAAATTGGCTCAATTGCAAGAAATTTAAAGTAATAGACAGTTATGATATTACATTCTGCATAATTCGTATGCAAAATATTGTGGTTCCCTGCTTTAGTCTGTTGACACATTTCTATACAAAAAATGCTTGTGTAGTCCTGTGTCATACCTAAATGTCATATAACTGAATTGTATAGAAACAACTCACCAAAAGTGACTATTGCACAACTGATTTGACAAAAAATCCCCCCTTCGCCACCCCCCCCCCCCCCCCCTCGCCATACCTTGCCTTTTAATGACGCCACTGACCCCAAACCTTGATCTGCAGCCAACTATATCCTGTACATAACTTCCTGTACCTGTACCCGTCATAAATTTGGCCCATTCTTCAAAACGGACGATAAATGACATTGCTTTCCCAGTACAAAAGAGCTTGTGAAAGACAGCAGTGTCTAACATAATCACCAGAAATACAGCCGGTTAACTTTACCTTTCAAAATAATTTGGTGGATGTCCTGATTTGGTACAAATGTTTGTCCCCTTGGGCAGAGGTGTTTGGCAGGCTGTGACGTACAGGCGTAGAGACAGAGATGTTTGGCAGGCTGTGACGTACAGGCGTAGAGACAGAGGTGTTTGGCAGGCTGTGACGTACAGGCGTAGAGACAGAGGTGTTTGGCAGGCTGTGACGTACAGGCGTAGAGACAGAGGTGTTTGGCAGGCTGTGACGTACAGGCGTAGAGACAGAGATGTTTGGCAGGCTGTGACGTACAGGCGTAGATACAGAGGTGTTTGGCAGGCTGTGACGTACAGGCCTATAGACAGAGGTGTTTGGCAGGCTGTGACGTACAGGCGTAGAGACAGAGATGTTTGGCAGGCTGTGACGTACAGGCGTAGAGACAGAGGTGTTTGGCAGGCTGTGACGTACAGGCGTAGAGACAGAGATGTTTGGCAGGCTGTGACGTACAGGCGTAGAGACAGAGGTGTTTGGCAGGCTCTGACGTACAGGCGTAGAGACAGAGGTGTTTGGCAGGCTGTGACGTACAGGCGTAGAGACAGAGATGTTTGGCATGCTGTGACGTACAGGCGTAGAGACAGAGGTGTTTGGCAGGCTGTGACGTACAGGTGTAGAGACAGAGATGTTTGGCAGGCTGTGACGTACAGGCGTAGAGACAGAGATGTTTGGCAGGCTGTGACGTACAGGCGTAGAGACAGAGGTGTTTGGCAGGCTGTGACGTACAGGTGTAGAGACGTCACTGTGTGGGAGTGTGGCGTTCCAGGTAATCCTTAGTAAAAGCGTTGTCCCTGATCCGTTGTCACCGCCAACGTATGTAAAGGCAATAAACCCACTTCCCAAAGTGCTCGTTCTTTAAAGGCTTTGATAAAAAATAAAAAGGAACACATAATGTGACTTTCTTTCTTTTCTTTCCTTTTGCTTATAGTAGCCTACACATTCATCGCCAAATTGGATCTTTAAAATGTGTCGTTGTCATTCTTTTCTCAGAAGGCTGTCACTGTGCAACAAAGGCAAAGTGTGTCTGAGAGGTGCACAACAATCCGCCAAGGTCTTACTTTGCCATGCCTCACAAAGAGCCTTTTCAGAGAGAACATGGACATGTGGCCTATTCACACCATTTCTCCCACATGCTTTTATATCCATCTTTTACCGCTGGCCTGTTGCTGGAGTGTCGGCATTAGGGAGCATTGGTATTAGGTAGGAGTGGGGGGGAAATCGATACGCAGTAGTATCGCGATACTTTGCGTGGCGATACTGTATCGATACAGGGACGCCAAGTATCGATATTTAATTATTCATAAAAAAAAATTTATTAAAAAAAAATTTGTATAAGGAAGTTGCATTGTTCGTTTCAATAGCATGTGTGTGTGTGTGTGTGTGTGTGTGTGTGTGTGTGTGTGTGTGTGTGTGTGTGTGTGTGTGTGTGTGTGTGTGTGTGTGTGGACTACTGTACTAGTCCACACACACACACACACACACACACACACACACACACACACACACACACACACACACACACACACACACACACACACACACACACACACACACACACACACACACACACACACACACACACACACACACACACACACACACACACACACACACACACACATGTGCATTCAGTTAAGTTGGAATATGACTGTAATACAAACAGTTCAGTTTGTCAGGTACATGCAACACAGATTACAGAGTTTACATCTGTCTGCTTGAGAAAATACCATGTTCTGCAATAAAAAATATTGAAGTGAGATGAACAGACTGAACTTTATTTTATTAGATAAAACATGTTGACAAAGTTTTACTTTGCAGTTGAAAAAGATAATAAAAATTTAATTAAATTAAAAATAAAAAAATATCACAATATATCGCGATATATTTTGTCTCGCGATACTATCGTATCATGATGCAAGTATCGCAATAGTATCGTATCGTGAGGTCTCTGGCGATTCCCACCCCTAGTATTAGGGATAATTGGCATTAGGGCCGACTCCAAAGATTGACCGCCGTGTGGCTCGTTCAGGAGCACGGAGAAGGACGAACCGCTCTCTGCCTCGGCGCTGCAGCAGGGACTGACGCCCAGTTGTGTTAGAAATCTGTCTCAACTGCAGTGAAACACATTGACCCTTTCACTGCCACAATACCTAATGGTTAACCCTTTCACTGCGACAATTAACAGTCTGTAGTGTGGTAGTGAAAGGGTTAACCTTCTGTAGTGTGGTAGTGAAAGGGTTAACACAACCTAGTATTAAAAGCTATGAAGCTACTACATGTTACTGCACAACTCTATAAGACTATAAGACTATAGGTAGAACTGGAGTTGCACATTTTACAAAATCATGCTCGATATCTGTAGAAGCTTACTTTGATCTTTAATGCTGAATATCGACCTCGTATTGCCAAATTCAGATGATAAATAAAACGTTGAAGCATGTAAAGGCATTATGACAAGCGGACTTTCTGCAGCTCTTCATCCCCTCCCTTTTACTACAGGTGTCCCTGAAACAAAACCATGAATGAATGATACGTTTGTAACACAATAGGCTCAAAATATGAATGAACCCAATAATGTTAACCACTGGAAATACATACACATGCACATCAACTTTCTTTCGTGTGACTTTCCCTCACAGCTGATCCGTCAAGAAGAAAAGACTAACCGCAAACATTCTCTTGCTGGTCTGGACTGGTCTTCTGAGCTCCTCTCCAGTCTAGCTGCTGCAGTGTTTACATTTGAAATATTGAATCCTCTGCCACTGACCGCTGGCCAGTATGACTTACTACCATAGTGTCTTTATACCTGTATCACTGTGCACATTAGTATTACAACTCTGTACATACACCTGATTAGCACTATTACTCTATTAGTACTAATTTATATATTTTATACCCAGTTTAATCACCTGTGCATTGTGTATTGTATATTTATTATTTACTGTTACATTTGGTTGCCAAATTTATTTTCGTTGTACTGTACTTGTGCTGTATAATGACCATACATTTGAATCTAATCTAATCTAATTTACATAAAGTTGACTTGAGTTTAGCTTTTGTCCCACCCTTTTCACACAAGCTATCCCAGCATGCTCTAAGAAGCAAATTGCTTGTGGGCCATGGCTGTTAGAAGTATGATAAATACAAGGCCAGATCTCAAGAATCATCTTGTGGAACCATGGCCTACAATGTAAGTGTATTGTATCCAAACCAATCCAGTCCGATCCAAGTAAATTATAATAGATGCTCTTCCCATACCTATTAATAGAATAACACATACTGTAGCAAATGGATAAAAGTCAAGAAAAAACAGAATAATTTATTATTATTAATATCACGTCCCCTGTTCAGCTGTCCCGGTCTCTCTCTCGTAGCGCTGCTGTGTGTTATGGTAGTTTAGCCTAATGTGTCCTGACAAATTGCCCGTGTCTCTATAGTTAATGAGCAACCAGGTCCCTTTGGGCTCTCGAAATTCTCAATTTTCACAATTGATATGATTGCAGTACTTAATTAGAAAGGCGTCCCATTGCAAATGGAAAGCTTATGACCTGTTTAGTTGAAAACCATTTAAAGAAAATGAAAAAAGGAAGGCAGGGGATGAGTTGTGTGTTTCTGTGAGGCACATCTTTTTCTTGTGGCTCGAGTGTAAAGATGAACTTTCAGCCCAAATGTTATGATTAACTTCATGAACCCCACAGTATGGCCCTTTTGATATTAACTTCACAATATTTTATAGATATAAGTGTGGAGTAACCTATATTCACTACATGTATCCAGCATCAAACATATATTGAAATTATGATGTAAAGTATACATATACAACAATGAGGATTTGTGTGTAAAAGTGAACGTGTCAAGCTTATACAACAGTATTGCACATTGTATATGTAGCAGTCCAGGTTCAATAGCAGTATTGCACATTGTATATGTAGCAGTCCAGGTTCAATAGCAGAAGTTGATGCATTTTTATGTAAACTGTGCAGACAGCAGGTAAGCATATATGCATAGTGGTATATTTAGGTTCATGAGTTGAGATGCCTGATCGCAAAAACTGTCCTCGAGTCTGGTGGTACAGTACGTGCAACCCTGCTCCTCTATCATCTGCCAGATGGCAACAGGGATGGTGGTCCTTAGTGTGGCTGTGTGCCATTTGCAAGCACCGGTGATGTAAGATATTCTGAATGGCCAGGAGTCCGTCGTCAGTGCTGTGCCGCTTCCAGTCCTCTCTGTAGTGATCTGAGACTGGGCAGAACCATTCCTGTAGCAGGCTGTGATACAGGCCATCAGCAAGCTCTCAATGGTGCACCTTTGTGCAGAGCTGGTGCAGAGCTCCAACGTCTAACCACCAGTCCAGAAAATAATGATGAGACATGATTGTGCAAACATTTAGAAACAAGTCAAATATTACAGAAAATTACAAAATGCAAAATACAAAATGGCCTTGATTGGTCTGTAAGTGAACTTAAGGGGGTCTAAGGTGTCGGGTAGGGAGTAGCAGATGTGGATTTTGACTAATCGCTCAAAGCACTTCCTGAAGAACAGGGACAATGGTGGCGACCATAGACTGACTCAGGGAGAGGTTGAAGATGCCAGTTGGTTAGTACACAGCACACCATGACCCCCATATCGCTGCCTGAATTAGATATTTCTTCAGGTGGTGGACCTGATATGATGACAAAATGTCCCTCCCAGATCGTCCGTGAGTGAGTGAGTGAGTGAGTGAGTGAGTGAGTGAGTGAGTGAGTGAGTGAGTGAGTGAGTGAGTGGATGAGTGAGTGAGTGGATGAGTGAGTGCGTGGATGAGTGACCACAGTTTTCCATGCAGAAGCATAGTGTAATGGAGCTAAGGCAGACCACCTAAAGTACATGACTAACCCATGACTAAATGAACGCAAGGTCCAAAGCATTCCTCGTTCAGTGTAGGCCAACCCAGTGAGGATTCAACTGCTGAGCAGCCCTGCCAACACAGCCACAGGTTGTGTGGTGTAATGTGCACTATTGCCCTTCATGCACGTTTCATACCTCGGTCCGTGCAACACACAGTGTGACACAAACTTCATGAATTAATTAATTCAAAATCAACGTTATTTTTAGAATGAAATGGTGACATGTTGATATTCAACTATCCCGAGGGACTTTTTGCTCTCACATCTCATCAATAACGTTCCCAGAAGTTGAAAAAAAAAAAAAAAAAAAAAAAAACGATGTTTCTTAATGAAAGCTAATTAACCATCTGAACCCAAGCGATGATTGGCAGGCAACGGGCACTTACTTGTCACAGAGGAACAGTCCCCCCCCAAACACAATACATCCTCCAATAGGGGACATGAACTTGATGATGGCAACAGCAGTGACGACGTGGGAGAGGCCCGATGGCAGCTATATGCAGATGACTCTGCACTGACAGCTGTGGCCTCTAGATACGGCACGCTACGCTCTGCTACTGCCGAGGCAATACACCCCCCCCCCCCCCCCCCCCCCCCCCACACACACATCTTGCATGGTTCACAGGTGTATTGCTTGGGGAGGTTTCTGCGGCTGGGATACATCCAATTAGTTGGATAAGGGGGTGGATGTCGGATGCTAGCTTCACTATTAAAGCCGCCTCATGCCTCTGCCCAGATACACACCTGCTGCGCGCCTCCGCACTATATCTGAGTATTGTAGGTTCACACTCTCGTGTGTGTGTGTGTGTGTGTGTGTGTGTGTGTGTGTGTGTGTGTGTGTGTGTGTGTGTGTGTGTGTGTGTGTGTGTGTGTGTGTGTGTGTGTGTGTGGGTCAGTAAATGTTACTGAATGGTAAAATGCGCAAGGTAACTGGCGTGGTTGTTTTCTTGTTTGTAAAAATGGGGGGGGACAATTCTCCCTATTATGGTGTGCAGGTGGAGAGTGTGTTATGAGGGAGGATGAGGAGGAGGAGGAGGAGGAGGAGGAGGAGGAGGAGGAGGATGAGGAGGAGGAGGAGGAGGAGGTGGTGGTGGTGGTGATGAGGGGGAGTGACTCTAATAAGTGCTCAGAGGATGGGGAGAGATGGGATGGTTTTCATCCAGCATCATTTCCCCTGATGAATACATAAATGTGGCTGGGAGAACTGACTCGCTCAGCATGAATGGACTATAGGTCAATAATAGGGTTGTAAATATTTGACCCCACAACGATTAGATTCGATTACGATTCTTCAGGCAACGATTCAATATTAATTTGACCACCAATTTGCGATTCGGCCTTAGGATCGATGCATTGCGATTAGGGGTGTAACGATTCGACCCCACAACAATTCGATTCGATTACGATTATTCAGGCAACGATTCAATGCATCATGAAATCTCTTCATTTGACCACGATTCGATTCGATTCGATATCAGTTAATTCCCCAAAAATGTGGCTGGGGGAACTGATTCACTCAGCATGAATGGAATAGATCAATAAAAACAATACACACACAAAAAAACATTAAAAAAAAAGATATATATATCTTTTATATTAATTTAGATTATAATCGATTCGAACATATTCAAATCGATGCATTTCGATTAATCGATGCATTGTTACACCCCTAAGCTCCATACATTCAGAGCTGGGAGCTACCCAGTACAGCCATGTCAGCCATGTTGGACACTGAGTGAAGCTCCACTAGAGCAATTATGGGGGTTGAGTGCTTTGCTCAAGGGCACTTCAACAGTGGGTATTGAAGGAGGGGACAACGCTATGCAATCCCTTCCCCCGCCCAGATTGTTCCTGCCCATCTGGGGGATTTAACCGGTGACCTTCCAGACACAAGCCCGCCTCTCTGTCCATTAGGCCACCGCTACCCTCTCTTTGTCTCTTCTTCTTCTTGTCCTATATGTGATCAACGCCCCCAGGTCAAATTCCTTCTACTGCATGTGCAGATACACTGAATAAGCCTGCTCCTGAAACACATCGCTCCTCATGCATTACGCTCTCCATCAGTGATAGCAGTAGACAGACAGTGTTATCGGAACAATCACAAGTTAGGATAGGATCTATTTCCAGCAGGGACTCTCTGTGTTGACAGCTCCTTCACCAGCGTTGCCTCTCATCAGCGCCAGGTTGGGAATTGGAAGGGATTTTTTGATGCGACATCAGGAGATCAGGCAAACAGAGATTGTATTTTTGTATAGAACGTACATGAAAGGACATGATCGTCTGAGAGGGAAAGACTATAAGGCTGTCAGTCTGTTCTATCTCTCTCTCGCTCTCTCTCTCTCTCTCTCTCTCTCTCTCTCTCTCTCTCTCTCTCTCTCTCTCTCTCTCTCTCTCTCTCTCTCTCTCTCTCTGCCTGTCTGCCTGTCTGCATGTCTGTGTGAAGTAGAGAGAGGCCATTATATCTGGTTACCAATCATGTCATTCCCTGCCTCTATTGCTCGTCCTGACTCTGGAGCCATGCAGAGCAGGGGTAGGGAGCTTTGTACATTCAGATTAAAGACGGCACCAGCATACAGTCAAACATTTACAACAGCCTCGCTGCACTTTGTCTTGTTGAATTTGATCTGGGAAATAATAGGGATGTCCGACATTATCGGCCTACCGATATTGGCATTAAAATGTAATATCTGAACTTATCGGTATCGGTTTAAAAAAAAGAAAAGATTTGTATTTATTTATTTATTTATTTTAACCTTTATATATAACCCTGCATATATCGGTATCGGTTGATATCGGTATCGAAAATTAGGAGTTAGACAATATCGGTATATCGGATATCGGTAAAAAAGTCAATATCGAACATCCCTATAAATAAATAATAATAATACTAATTAGTCTAATTGTCTGCCTAAATGCCCTATTCTCTGGAGCACATTACACAGTTTTGGGCCTAATTTTCCTGTCCCCGACACATTTTTGAGATCTCAGACAAAAGCCCTATCAGAGCCGAATTGGTGACGGAGCCGACTCTAAG
Source organism: Notolepis coatsorum (assembly GCF_963971535.1). Classification (NCBI taxonomy): domain Eukaryota; kingdom Metazoa; phylum Chordata; class Actinopteri; order Aulopiformes; family Paralepididae; genus Notolepis; species Notolepis coatsorum. Next base: position 75,096,843 of record NC_140176.1, on the reverse strand, counting down.
CAGTTCAGAGAGTTCTGACCTAACAGTGTCATAACAGTCATGGCCTTGAAGACTATTATTATGAGATAAGAATCCTCATCACAACCGGGTGGAGAGAGAGAAGAGGTGGAGAGACATTGTGACTGCACTTAGGCAACAGGTGAGCAAAGTAGCTTGAGGATTTCACATGTTAATAATGATGAGAGAGAGAGAGAGAGAGAGAGAGAGAGAGAGAGAGAGAGAGAGAGAGAGAGAGAGAGAGAGAGAGAGAGAGAGAGAGGGAAGGGGGTGCGCGAGAAAGAGAGAGATATTTTAAGGGGGGAGAGAGGGAGGGGTGAGAGACAGAGATCAACAGCTTTCAAATGAAGGATCTTGTCATTTCTGAACCTCGATGGTGTAGCGCGCACACCTCCACATCAGCGAGACAAGTACAAGAGAGGTTGTGTGAGCAGCACAGCGATGTTGGGCTTTCAGTCAGCTGTGTAGCGATGGCAGACATCCACAACGGTGCCGTGACTTCATTTAGGCTTTTTCCACGAGTCCACAATGGAATGCACACACTAACAGTGAAAACACTCATGTGTTAAATGAGTGTAAACTGCTAACGAGTTGCTCGCAGTCAACCAGCACCTGCGACCCAAGTCAGATATTGGCGGGTTTTTGCTAATGAAAGAATATCCATAAAAAGTATCTATCTATAAATCGACCATATCTACAGTAACTGTTTATCTATCTGTCTATAATTATATCTATTGTAAATTACTTGACCTGTTAAGCTGTAGCCCTATTTTCAGAAATTTCGCCTAAATGTACCTAAGTAAATGGAAGATTGCTCCACTTCTACAATCTCAAATTGCATGTTCTTGGTATCTAGGAACATCTAGGGACCTGGGGGTATGTATTCCCAGTGTCAGAAATATTGTGTCTGTTACTAGGCTTGAGTAAATTGTAATGAAAAAAAGGAGAATATAAATTATGATTTTTTTTTTTACATCTGTGCCGGTGAATAACACCATGTTACAATTGTGCTGCAGACCGAGCTCGCTCACTGAGCTCATTCAGCACCTTCCTGAGATCAAGTGTAAAATAAATCTAAGCAAATGAATAAAGGGAAGATGATTAAACAGAAGGATTTGTAGATACAGTAATACATTATAATCCATTTTAATTATAAATTCATATTTTACCTTGAACTTGACCTTTACCTTATTATGGCCAAATCATACATCTATCGATAGGGGAAAAGCTCATCTTTCCAATGGCAGTGTTAAATCTAGAAATAGTCATTTCCTCACGGTTTTACGATAAAAGAGATATAATTAGCATTTTTACGATAAATTCTTATTTTCGGTAAATCTTAAAAACATCGGTAAAAATGAAAATATACACTTTAACTGCCGTTTTGATAGGGTTATGGTCTTTAATCTTGGCTACATTTGAAAAAGACACACAACATTACACAACAACCTCTTAACATCCAAGGGCCCACATGTGCTACTTTACCGACCTCTAGCAGCTCGGATGTGCATTTAATGTAATACAATTAGAATTAAAGCCCTATTTGTTGCCTGTCGAATGCCGTTTCAGGCGACAAAATACATTCAGCAGTTCTTGAGTTACATGCCGATATGTGAGGCGTGCGTCAAAGTACACATTACCACCCCCGACTCCCGGGGCTCTACAGTAGCTCCGTCAGTCATTTGGCGATCTTGAACATTTTTGGACAGGGTTGTAGCCAATGAGTGTGGCTTTCCAATGATACCCCACGTGGGGATCTAATACGGTTTGTATTGATCGATAAAAACAGCAGGGTCCCCCGATTGGGGGACCTTACAGCAAGTGTGTACAATCATACTGTTATTTACTGTGTTGGCCCTGTATTCTGATGGTTGTTCATACAGGGAATTCCCCACAACGGCACCAGAGAGTCTGTGTTCTAAGAATTTTGAGCTCAGTTGTAATCCAACCCTAACTAGCTGCAATACCTATTTCTTTATTTGGTTGTGTGTCAGTCTTGTTTCTGATTCTATTTTCTGTAAGCATTTTCATTGGCTCAGTGATGACATAAAAGAAGCTTGATTCTTCCTGCTCTTGGCAGAAATGGAAATGGATTCTGCCCGTTGCAATATGAAAATGTCTCCTTGCAACGTCTCCTGTCTGTAACTGTTTGATTCACTTTGGAATAAACCGTGGAAAGATGTTTCTACCTTTAATTTTTGGATATCATAGATAACCTTGACAATTTGGATTTTAATATAGTCAGATATACAAGTCAATTTGGGTGACAGCCGAAAAGATTCTTTGACAATTTCTACGTGATTATTTCACAATTTGTTGACCCGGCGTGATGGAATATCACACAGATCTCAGTGCCTTAACCCTGGGAAAGTGAGCGCATGGACAAAAGAATGTGCGAGGATTCACTTCTCAGAGGGAGGACGACTGTAAACTACTAACGAGTCGCTCGCAGTCGCAGTCAACCAGCACCTGCTAATTTGTCTGACCCTTCAGCTCAGCTGGTTAGTGCAGCCGCCTGTGGATCCTATGGTCCCAGGTTCAAATCCACTAGGTTACATTGGCACAGGTAACTAGCAACACCGTGGTGATGTGGCAGTCCTTATATCAGCATTTTCTCAACACGGGATATATTTCCATGCGTGGTCCGTGCTCGAACCGATGCATTACACCGGGGCAGTGGTACAGGGTTGCTAAATACGGGGGGGGTGTAATGGCTAAACGGCATCCGCGTAACTGTAGGCTGCCCGTGACCACATAAGAGCGCTCTGTGCACGTTGCATTGTAGACTCCTTGAAAAACCTCAATTACGTCTCTAACCCTGATTGAATTTCGTTGCCTGTGGCGAGCATCGTCTTTCAAGTGATAGTAGTGGAATAGCCTCAAATGAGTATACCAGATCATAGAAACAAGGGGAGCAAGAAAAAATAACTTTGGTTTGATCAAATAAATATATTTCGAGCTTCTCAACACAGACACAAGCAGCAGGAGGCGCCTGTCGACACAAAGGCAGGGAGGAGATCAAAGCTCAAGTGGAACGGTCCAGAGCAGGAGTCGGGAGCAGGGGTGGGTCGTCTGAAGAGGATTTGGCGCAGGTGCGATTCCCGATGCAGATGGTGAGAGTGAAGCGGTACGTGAGAGGGAGAGAGGGAGAGGGAGATTTGTGGCTCCTGAGGCACAGTGGATCGACTCAGTTGAGCACTATCAATCAACAAAGGATGCTGGGAGATATTTAATCCACCACGTTTCTTCTCCCTCCCTTCCCCCTCGGAGAAAACCCCTGCAGGTGCAGTGGAAAGGTAAATCCTTCAAAACCCATTCCGCTTACCCACCCCACACTCCCCTGTCAAAACGTATAAATAAAATAAGATAAAGGTTTTAACGCATGCTTTGAAGTGGATGGTGCGTGAGGTGACTAGTGATTTCTTTTGGGGGGAGGTGGGGGTGGGGCTAGAAGTGGCAGGGCGGATTCTGGTTTTGGGATTCGAGTCAAGGAGAGTGATACGCCGATGTCACATTCTAGGTTAATTATTCTCACACACACACACACACACACACACACACACACGCGCACACACACGCACACACACACACACACACATGCGCACACACACACACACACACACACACACACACACACACACACACACACACACACACACAGACACACAGACACACACACACACACACACACACACACACACACAAACACACACACACACACACACACACACACACAGACACACACACACACACACACACACACACACACACTCACAATACACTCTGAGACACATGACCTATACGTGTAGGTATTATATACGGTACCTTGGAGACACATGCCCTATACATGTAGGTATTATATACATCTGAGACACATAACCTATACGTGTAGGTATTATATACGGTACCTTGGAGACACATGCCCTACACATGTAGGTATTATATACATCTGAGACACATAACCTATACGTGTAGGTATTATATACTGTACCTCTGAAACACATGACCCATACATGTAGGTATTATATACTGTACCTCTGAGACACATAACCTATATGTGTAGGTATTATATATATGGGCCATTCTACCGAATTGGTTGAAAGTCAGGTTGGAAATATTTTATTCCCAAAACTTTGTCAGAATATATATTGTACCATATCTAAATTGCATATATCTAGTGAGCGTACCGTACATTTTTATATTGTATTTTCAGAATCTTTTGGAATGTTTTTCCTCTCCCAAAAATTGTCACTACCGAAACATAGTAATACACTCTAGTAAAAAAGTTTGTGTAACATTTGTGAGATTGTGTTTCCTTCCCTTCTCTAAAGAGTATTTTAAAAACGTATTCTTGAAGGTTTTAACAATTAAATCAATAAAAATAAAATGTTTACCAAATTTCAAAGTTCAATTGATACAATTAATCAAAATCTAAAAGCAATCTTTCTCTGTAAAATGCATAACACTGATCATATTGATTTCAGAGTTAATGATTGATGAAATTGAACGTACATTTAACCAATCAGTATCATAACATTTTAGTTTATAACTCAATATACTTAATTTTATTTTACAAAAAACGGTAGTGACTGAATACATAAAATATAATATTTAGCATAAAACCCCCCAAAGTTTACCTTATTGAAGAGAATATGTGTTCCATTCTTAAAGTTACTCACTGATTTTCTGACTTTGGAACACATTTATTTCAAAATGATGGGATTTAACTACTTATCATTCCATTTTGTCACTACCGAAATGATCACATCACTACGAAACGTTACCATATGTTTAGGTAGTGACCATTCTAGCTAACTTTGAGCATAACTAAATAATACTAGCAAGCACATGGCTAGCATACACATATTTGAAGAGGTGTACACACATAAAAACATAATATTTAGCATGAAACCCCAAAAAGTGTACTTAATTGAAGATAATTATGTGTTCGGTGGTGACAATTCTTAAATTTTCAGACTTTGGAACACATTTATTTAAAAAGAACAAGACATTTAACATACATTTAACCAATCATTATCATAACATTTTAGTTTATAACTCAATATACTTAATTTTTTTTACAAAACACCCAGTGTTTCGGTAGTGACTGCATAATACATAAACACATAATATTTAGCATAAAACCCCCAAAAGTTTACTTTATTGAGGAGAATATGAGTTCCATTCTTAAAGTTACACACTGATTTTCAGACTTTGGAACACATTTATTTCAAAATGATGGGATTTAACTACTTACCATTCCATTTTGTCACTACCGAAATGATTACGTCACTACCGAAACGTTACCATAATGTTTCAGTAGTGACTGTTTCAGTAGTGACAATTCTGGCTAACTTTGAGCATAACTAAAGAATGCTAGCAAGCACATGGCTAGTATACACATCTTTGAAGAGGTGTACACACATACAAACATAATATTCTGCATGAAACCCCAAACAAGTTTACTTAATTGAAGAAAATATGTGTTCGGTGGTGACAATTATTATGGTTACACACCGATTTTCAGACTTTGGAACACATTTATTTCAAAAGTATGGGATTTAGCTACTTACCATGCAGCCATGAGGGACAGGGAGGCAGTGTCAATGCCTGGTCAAAAATGCATGGGTGTGGCTAAAAACCAGGCTCAGCCAATGGACTAAAACTCCTGTGTTTCGGTAGTGACATGAAAACTAGGGACAAGGTTTTTTTTAGTATAGTTTTTTAATAAAAAAAATTAAACCCACAATAAATCTAAATCGTTCAACTTCTGTTTAAACTTAATCATGAAGATCTTTGAAATTACACGATTGAACTAAATCTAAAAAAAATAATTAAGTGTTATTTACATACATTGAAATTTACATGTCGGGGTTTGGGACAGCTACTTCCCAATAGAAAGTACCCTATAAATGATGATTTTGTATATATTTAGTTCATCACAATATAATTTAATGCCTTGGGTTTAAATAGTTCATAACATATTATTAGTAAATATCTATGTCTGAATACTTAATTGTTTTGTTAAATAGTTTTTCTTGTTGTGGCACTGCACTTTGAACTAATTCGGTAGAATGCCCCATATACCTCAGAGACACATGACCAATACATGTAGGTATTATATACCTCTGAGACACATGACCTATACATGTAGGTATTATATACCTCTGAGACACATAACCTATACATGTAGGTATTATATACCTCTGAGACACATGACCTATACATGTAGGTATTATATACCTCTGAGACACATAACCTATACATGTAGGTATTATATACCTCTGAGACACATGACCTATACATGTAGGTATTATATACCTCTGAGACACATGACCTATACATGTAGGTATTATATACCTCTGAGACACATGACCTATACATGTAGGTATTATATACCTCTGAGACACATGACCTATACATGTAGGTATTATATACCTCTGAGACACATGACCTATACATGTAGGTATTATATACCTCTGAGACACATGACCTATACATGTAGGTATTATATACCTCTGAGACACATGACCTATACATGTAGGTATTATATACCTCTGAGACACATCACCTATACATGTAGGTATTATATACCTCTGAGACACATGACCTATACATGTAGGTATTATATACCTCTGAGACACATAACCTATACATGTAGGTATTATATATCTCTGAAACACATAGCCTATACTATAGTATGTATTATTTACCTCTGAAACACATACGTAGGTATTGAATGCACATATGGATGTAGGGGTGTAACGATGCATCGATTAATCGAAATACATCGATTCTAATGTGACGATTCAACTGCATGGATTTGAAAATGTTAGAATCGATTATAATCGAAATTAATCGAAAAAAAAAAAAATCATTTTTTTTTATGTTTTATTTTTGTGTGTATTGTTTTTATTGACCTATAGTCCATTCATGCTGAGTGAATCAGTTCCCCCAGCCACATTTGTGTATTCAACATTTTTAACTGATTAACTGAAACTGGTCCTTGGACCCCTTCTCTTCTCCCTCTACACTAAATCGCATGCCTTCACGTATCATTGCTATGCCGATGATACTCAGCTCTTCCTCTCCTTCCCTCCCTCAGATATCCACGTCTCTGAGCGGGAGGGTCATCAAGGAGAAGCCGCCTATTCTCAGTCCTTGCCCCACAAGGGTGGAACGAACTGCCCACCACAGTTACGACAGCCGAAACCTGTCCAATATTTTGCCGTCGACTAAAGACGCACTTCTTCAACCATTATCTGAATTCTTTTTTAAATAATAATAATAATAATCTAACCCTAACTAACCTTATTGTCATGCACTTGTCCTAATATACTAACCTACACTGTAGCACTCAACACTTTGATGAACATTGTTACTCAGCTGATAGATTTGTGCCCTTCCTGATGACTTGTCGTAGCCTACAGAACTTGTAAGTCACTTTGAAAAAAAGTGTCAGCTAAATTACTAAATGTCAAATATTATATCCCTCTATTATATACTGCAGGTATACTACTGTAATGTGTACTGTAATGTGTACTATATGTGTGTACTGTAATGTGTACTATGTATGTATGTAAATAAAAAAAATATTAAAAAAACGTAAGTCTTCAGGGGTATGGCCTGACAAGCCTAGTGCTTCTCCCTAGCTCTTTTCGGACAAATACCAATTAGACAATGCTGCAATAGCAGCTGGTAAAACGTTGGTGATTTGTGGAATGACCGTTGTTACTGTATGTGTCCAAAGCCCGAAATAAAAAATAACTGAACTGAACTGAACTGAGATACATGTAGGTATTATATCCCTCTGATACACATATACATAGGTATTTTACCAGAGGGGGGCTACATGCAGGGTCTACCATTTGTTGTATCACTGCATCGTTTACTGTATCAAATGCATCATTGTCGGGTGAAACCATGTCGTCAGGGTATTTCATTACGATATACTCTGTAGATTTGCCTCCTGTAGCCCCCAGGCAGTGATGACCCGATAGTTGGTTCAGCGTTATCTGGAAGCTGATAACCTACCCAACAGGCACGGCGTCCAAGCGTACAATGACTAACCAAAGGACTAACTGCTGATGCAGCACAAGGTAAATAGCACTCATGTAGGCACGGAGGGGCGGGGGTGGTAGAGTGAGTGAGAGAGAGAGAGAGAGAGAGATAGAGAGAGAGAGACAGAAACGGAGTAAGGGAGACGAGTGGAACGACTCATTCAAGGGAGGAGTAGGCAGAGAGAAACACAAAATTAGCACAAATGGATTATCTGTCGACTACAGGCAGGCGAGCAAGCCAAGCACTGGGAGGACGGAGAGAGAGAGAGAGAGAGAGAGAGAGAGAGAGAGAGAGAGAGAGAGAGAGAGAGAGAGAGAGAGAGAGAGAGAGAGAGAGAGATAGAGAGAGAGAGAGAGAGGGAGAGACAGAGAGAGAGAGAGAGAGAGAGAGAGAGAGAGAGAGACGAGACAGAGAGAGAGAAGAGAGAGAGAGAGAGAGGGCAGAAGAAGAAACAGATTGACTCGTTGTTCGTCCGTCCCCCAGGGCAGATCCAATAGAGCCATCACTCACCAAGTTGCTGATCTGTAGTTGTAATAGTGAGCGCTGTAGTCTCCACAGCAGTAGCACACGCAGCCACCAGACCACGCGCGGCAATTAGAATGCAACGTCCACTGTAGGACCGATCGATATGTGTCTCCTCTCTCTTTTTTTAACGGCCTGTTTACAGTCCTGCACGTCTTCCAGTCCCCGCAGGCCTCGCAGATACATGTCGCATTGTGAGTGTGGACGCGTGGTGATGGTGAAACGGTCGATCGCCTGCCAGGTGCCACTGCTGTAAAAAGGCGCGGTGTGAAAGCGAATATAGAGGAATATAGAACACTTCATGGTGGATTCCCGTGTTTTGACTGTGTCCTCGTTGTTAGATGGCTGTTGTCAGATATTGGCAGTTTTTTTTGCTAATGTTTGCTAATGTTTGCTAATATGCTAAAGAATATCCGTAAACTCATTATCTATCTATCTATCTATCTATCTATCTATCTATCTATCTATCTATCTATCTATCTATCTATCTATCTATCTATCTATCTATCTATCTATCTATCTATCTATCTATCTATCTATCTATCTATCTATCTATCTATCTATCTATCTATCTATCTATCTATCTATCTATCTATCTATCTATCTATCTATCTATCTATCTATCTATCTATCTATCTATCTATCTATCTATCTATCTATCTATCTATCTATCTATCTATCTATCTATCTATCTATCTATCTATCTATCTATCTATCTATCTATCTATCTATCTATCTATCTATCTATCTATCTATCTATCTATCTATCTATCTATCTATCTATCTATCTATCTATCTATCTGTCTATAATTGCATCTATTGTAAATGACTTAAACAAGTCTGTACAATCAACTGGTATCTACTGTGTTAAAACTATTGGTTCTATGTGTGTTCATGCAGGGAATGTCCTACATTCTTGTGGACCTACTGTATACAACAGCTCAGCTCCTCAGAGTCTCTGTCTAAACTGAGAAGTGTTGGACTCAGCCGTAATCCTACCCTGGTATTACACTATAACCATGGATAGACTTTGTGTTAGCCCTGTATTCTGAAGAAGCAAGTTCATTGGCTCAGTGACGACATAAAATAAGCTTGATTCTACCTGCTCTTGTCAGGTGTTTACTCTGCCCGTTGTTGTAATTTCCTTACAATGTCTCCCGTCTGCAATTGCTAACTGAGCAGGTAGCTGTTTATAGGTAAAATTATACTTTATATGTTGTGCACATTTGTTAAAATGTTTAGGACAATGTATTTCCTTGATTATGCGTGTAATAAAAAAAATTATTATCATGATCAGTAGTACAGTAGGCCACGGTACTGTGTGTTTTGGAAACGCTTCCATTTGCCGTTATTCTGAATACGGCAAATCAATGTAATACAAACAGTCCGCTCATTCAGGACGACCCTCAGGTTCCCTGTTGTGTCGTTCGGGGTGCAGACCAAGTCAAAAGAGACCCTTACCGTAGCAATATGAGATACGGTGGGTTCCTGGGGTTGCGATGCGGGGGTACAGCCACATGAGACACGCAACACGTGACTTTTCAAGCAAGGCCGATGAAGGACCCGAGACTGGGGGGGGGGGGGGGGGGTGGGGGGGGCGGTCAGTGTAGCCTAATAACCAATTCCCACCCTCGGAGTGAATTACCTGTCCACCCCCCCTGCAGCCAAAATGTCTGTTAACCCTCAAGGTAGTTTCTGACCTACCGCAGGGGTGTATCACATGCTTAGGAAATTGAATCACAAGTCCCAGAGGCCCTGTGGCAGATAGGCAATACAAACTTTCCCTCGCTGTCTCCTCCTTTGTGACGGTGACTGAAGGCAAACACTGCAGGAACAAGCGGAGAGGTTAGTTGGTTCACGCGCGGCCTGGCTCACGCTTTCCATCTTGGGTAACAAGGCAGGAGTATTTTCAGTACGCCCTGTGTCTCTTTGCGTTGCTCTTCGTCTTGTTTTCAGAGACATGTAACATTTAGGAGGCGTGAATAATGATCCTAACCTACCTAAGGAAGGAAATTTTTTTGTTTAATGATTAGGTATGTTTTAGAATTAGAGGTAAAGCGGGTAGAAAACTGGGATTCTGTGGATATTTCTTTACTGAATGTGTCAACCGTGAAGTCATTCTGGAAGGATTTTCCCTGAACCTTAAATCTTAAGTAACTGATGGTTAATCAATGGGTTGTTTTACATAATAGTTCCTCATTAGGCAGTTAGTATTATTAAAAAGTGTCACTAAGTGTCACCTAAAGAAAAGTGTCACTAAGATGTGTGGTTAAAGAAGGGAAGGTTTAGGGATTCTTATCATCCTTGCCTCTCCTCCTCTCACTTCTCTCCTTCTCCTCTCCTCTCCTCCTCCTCCTCTTCCTCTCCTCTCCTCTCTCTCTCCTCTCCACTCCTCTCCTCTCCTCCCCTCCTCTCTCTCTCCTCCCTCCTCTCCTCTCCTCTCCTCTCCTCTTGCCTCTCCTCTCCCTCTCCTCTCCTCTCCTCTTCCCCCTCTTGCCTCTCCTCTCCTTCTCCTCTCCTCTCCTCTCCTCCTCTCCTCTCCTCTCCTCTCCTCTCCTCTCCCTTCCTCTCCTCTCCTCTCCTCCCCTCCTCTCCTCTCTACTCTCCCTCTCCTCTCCTCTCTCCTCTCCTCTCCTCTCCTCTCCTCTCCTCTTCCTCTCCTCTCCTCTCCTCATTTCATTTGAAAATGTTTCAATATCACCAGTAAAGCCCTTTTCTCTGATCGGTACCGATGTCAAAATGCTGCACAGTAGAATTTTGACACTGTTTTCCTAACGGTTGGGTCGGTGTGGCTTCTCTGTGGTTTTTGGCCGCTTGTTTATTCGGTGGAGTACGGGTTTGGTTTTTATGCCTGGAGCCGTGGCGAGCAGGACGGGACGGGGCTCTGTCTCCATATATAATTCAGGAGAGGGACTCTGGGCCCCCTCAGAGACAGAGTTAGTCTCAAAGAGAGAGAGAGGGAGGGAGGGAGGGGGGAGGGAGGGACGGAGGGGAGAGAGAGGAGAGAGAGGAGAGAGAGAGAGAGAGAGAGAGAGAGAGAGAGAGAGAGAGAGAGAAAGAGAGAGAGAGAAAGCGGAGCGAAGAAAGAGAAAGGGAGACAGAGAAAGCGGAGAGAGGGAAAGAGAGGGGGGGAGAGAGAGGGGGGGGGATATATCCTTTAGAGTCTGACTCTTCCCCAGGTTTAATTACACTATTGATCACACAAGGGAGGGGGTAAGAGGAGCAGGATGGAGGGAAGAGAGAGAGACAGATAGAGCGAGTTAGCAAAACGGCAGTCTATAGTTACTGTAAAGCATGTAAGGTGGAGAAGAGAGGCAGACCTATTCAGTCAGCCAGTAGATAATTAGAAAATCCTCCATCTCTCTCTCTCTTTCTCTTTCTGTTCTTCTCTCCACGCTACACTTTTAGATTCCGGAGGGTGACAAATTAATTTAAATCACGCAGGGCTGCAGTGTGCGTTCCCTTTACTCTCATCATCTCACGGCTCCGCACTCTTCATCTGGTTCTTAATTCCTGCATATTGATCGGCCTACGGTGTCGTTCAGGTGTTAACTGTGATGAGAGAGAGACCCGCACGTGATGAGAGAGAGACCCGCGCGTGATGAGTGAGACCCGCGCGTGATGAGAGAGAGACCCGCGTGTGATGAGAGAGAGACCCACGTGTGATGAGAGAGAGACCCGCGTGTGACGAGAGAGACCCGCGTGTGATGAGAGAGAGACCTGCGTGTGACGAGAGAGAGACCCGCGTGTGACGAGAGAGAGACCCGCGTGTGATGAGAGAGATACCTGCGTGTGACGAGAGAGAGACCCGCGCGTGATGAGAGAGAGACCCGCGCGTGACGAGAGAGAGACCCGCGTGTGATGAGAGAGAGACCTGCGTGTGACGAGAGAGAGACACGCGCGTGATGAGAGAGATACCCGCGCGTGACGAGAGAGACCCGCGTGTGACGAGAGGGACCTGCGCGTGACGAGAGAGACCTGCGCGTGACGAGAGAGAGACCCGCGTGTGATGAGAGAGAGACCCGCGTGTGACGAGAGAGACCTGCACGAGATGAGAGAGACCTGCACGTGATGAGAGAGACCTGCACGTGATGAGAGAGACCCGCGTGTGATGAGAGAGACCCGCGTGTGATGAGAGAGAGACCCGCGTGTGATGAGAGAGACCTGCACGTGATGAGAGAGACCTGCACGTGATGAGAGAGACCTGCAGGTGATGAGAGAGACCTGCACGTGATGAGAGAGACCTGCACGTGATGAGAGAGACCCGCACGTGATGAGAGAGACCCGCGTGTGACGAGAGAGACCTGTGCGTGACGAGCGTTCAGGCGTTAACTGTGACGAGAGCAGTGTTGGGAAAGTTCACTTTCTACATGAACTAGTTCAGTTCACAGTTCACAATTTTTTAAATGAACTAGTTCAGTTCATAGTTCATAATTCAAAATGTTTAACTAAAGTTCATGGTTTCAAAAATGAACACATTAGTTATTTTTAGTTTTTTTTTTTTATAGATTTTTCACGTACAGTTACTTACATTACAAAAACACACATTGGGACAAGGGGGGTGGGGGGGGTCCTCCAGTTCATCTCTATGCCATCATCCACACCATAAGCAAGCAAAAACAAAACAAAAAGAAAAACAAGCTAAAAGGAAAGCAAACCAAGACAGGCACTGTACAGTATTGCACTTGCCTCGAGCCCATTCACATGTAGACATACATATATTTATTTTTGTCTATCCTAGGTCTGTCCATATAATGGGGCACTGGGCCTTTAGAAGGATCCGAGAAATTTCAGCAGGAAAATAGTCTAATAGTGGGGCCCACACCTCCTGAAAGGAAGCGTTGTTGCCTCTATGCATTGCACAGTGTCTTTCATGGGGTAGCACACTGAAGATCTCTCTATACCACATTTGTAAAAATGGAGGCTTATCCTTAATCCAGTTTATCAGAATGCATTTCCGGGCTGAAAGTAGAAGTTTATCAAATAGTTTGAATTGTAAAGGGTGTCACCCCTCCTACCCAACCCGTCTTGTTTACAGCAGGGTCCCCCATTTTCAATTCATCATAACATATATGACTGAGCTGTAGGGCCTACTGTACTGTACACATTCTGCAATCTGTTAATAAAGTGTTCAATCAATCAATCAATCAATCACTTGGCCCCAGAACCTGGATAAACACTTAGATTCCCAAAAGTAGGTACCCAGGTCTGTTTGACATTTTGAACATAAAGGAGATATTGAACGGCCCATTTTGTTAGTTCTTTTTTCAATACGTTGCTGCAAGCTATTATTTGTAAAAATTATTGAACCACAGACAGCAATCGGAATACTGGCATTTCCATAACGCTTTGCTGCCGCCCATTCAGTCCACACTAGTAGCAGCTGCAGCTTTCATCTCTACAGTATATTTTCAAAAACATGAGGAAAAACTTTGCTTGAATTGTCTTTATTATGAAAACTAAAACAGGACGTTTGCATATTCTCAATGTTGCTGTCGACGTCGATGTACGGACTTGCTTCTTCAAACCGGGTGGACAAAGTTTACAGACAAACGTACTGACGTACTCAGTACTGACTTTAACGTTAAACTCTTTTAAATGCTCATACGCCGACGTCTAGAAGTAGTGTCTGACTCTGAGCGAGTGCTGCTGCAGCTCTCGGCTTCTGCTCGCCGATTCCGCTGTTCCACTGCTTGTTGTGAGGAGTCTGAAGACGTAGCCAGGGGTGACAGGCGCGTTGCCAGATCGGGTGGTTTTCCGCATAAATTTGAAGCCTGTTTACAGTGTGTTTTAACTGGGTTTTCGGCTGAAATGCATATGAAATCTGGCACATCTTTGAACGCCGTTATAATAGAGTGCTGAGAATGAACGCACGTTTGAACGCCGTTATACAGCGCTGAGAATGAACGCATTCTCAATTACGTTCATTTAGCGGATATACAGTACGTTCAGTTCACGTTCGCCCAAAATACGAACGCATTCATGAACGATCGTTCATTGAACGCGTTCAGGTACATCACTGGACGAGAGAGAGAGTCCGTGCGTGACGAGCGGGCCTATACACATACTTCTGCAACCTAGGCCTTTCCCTGACTAGGGATTTGTATAGTCGACTTTGATTGGCCAAAATTTGCAGATAGTCGACTGGTAGTCGACTATGGAATGCATAATTTTTTTTATAAAAAATTATAATATATTTATTTATTTAAAAAAATTATTTTTATTTGGGCTGTGGGGGTGCTTAATGTCTGAAGGAGTCGACTGAAGGCTTCTTGTTCTCTGCGAAAGCATGCAATTGGTCCACTGATGGATACATCTTGACATTTGTCTAGTGTGTTCATTAGACGGGTGAAATCTTCTTTCAGTGCCTCTGTGCCCATTTTATTAGGCCGTTTGCCTCGCTGGTATGCGCGCCATTAGCGTTAGCCACGCTTCTAGACCTCTTTGGTTTTGGAAAGAATGATAAAAAAAGATATATTATACATTCTTTCTTTTTTTGCATTCAACTAAGAGGTGGGCAGTCGACTACGGCTCCTTTCTATCGATTAGTCGACTATTCGACTAGTCGAGGTCAGCCCACCTTGGTCTCTCTCTCTCTTTCTTTTTTTTCTTTCTATCCTTCCTCTCTCTTTCTCTGTCTCCCTCTCTCCCTAGGCTGGCCTACTTTAGAGGAGGAGGAGGGGAGGAGAGCTCAGGCTCTGTTTCTTTGTTTCTCACACTGTTGTGGCGAGTGAGGAGAACCCCCCCCCCCATAGCTTATCCCGACGGATCGGTAAAGTCCGGCGTGAGTGAATTACGCAGGATTCAAACTCGCCATCCCAAGCGAAATCACTCCCGCCGAATTCTCACAGAAAGTGTATACCGGGCGGTGCAGGGTTAAGGAGCTTATGTACAAAACGCCACGCGGCTGAGCAGTGATTCAACTGCTGGCAGGGAAGACGATAGTGAGAGTGTGAAACCCCCCATCGGTGCAGAGAGATGTATCTCATTATTGGCTGAACTGTGCATTACCTTTGGTAAACAGTGGGGGGGGACATCTCTCGGGCGGGATGTCACTCGGAAAATACCCAGCGTGCTGCTGGCAAAATGCTGCCCGGGCTGCTCTATGGCGAGCCGCGCAGCCATCACTCAAATCTACTGCCCCACAGGGAAGTATCGGTTCGGTCATGATCAGATGGATAGAATAAATAATCCCAGCCGGTGAAGCCTGTGTCACCATTCCCCCCCCCCCCCCCCCCCCCCCCCCCCCCCCCCTCATTTCAGAGGCATGTCAGAACGGATGCTCCATCTAACTATTTTTGTTTGCTACATCCATAACCCTCTGGTTATGTTGTTCAAGTGACCTTCCCAATGTAGTATAATTTGACAATTATACATATTCTTAAATGGCTATTGCCTCCAAGTGGAAATTCAGGAAGCCATTTAGAGAGGGTCTTCCCGTGACCTTAAACAGCTGGATCAATATGGGACCAGCTTTCCCAGGTCACCTGAGCCAGGAAGTCTTACAGAAACCAATTTTGTATACAGAACACCTCAACGAACTTCAAAGCAACCCACAACAGAAGTGGTTCACCCCCAAAGACTCAAAACAATGATTCGGCCAATAACGGTGATAACATTCAAATCACATGTATACGTGATGAACAGCTGTATCAACTGTGTTGTGTGAGTAGCTAGACTGCTCTTTGAAAATTGCTTAAAATATAATCATGAAATAAAGCTTCTGGTTGAATCAAGCCTTTTAAAAAAAAGTAATTTAAAGTAATACGTCTTCAAAGTATTATGTGGGATAAAGTATATATCTTTTAAGAATAACTCATTCGGTAACTAATGCAAGTTATCAGAACATGCTGTGAGGAACTGAAGGAGGGAGACAAATAAATTTGCATATAAGCAGGCTCAATCAGCTGTTTCTCTCAGATAATGAGATAATGTTTAGAAATTAGGCCATTAGAAATGTATTTTTCCATATTCAATTTAAACCAGATTAAAGTACAATTATTACTGAAATGATGTGTTTAAACAGGGAAACAATTTGACAGTAAACATGGAGTGGTTTATAGCCAAATGTACAGGGTTAAGGGAGAATCATTTTCAAAATAGCTAATACGAGTGTTAAATAAATGTGATTATTTAGAAAAGCATGGTTTAAGACTTTAATGAATCTAGGTAAACAAGTTGAATAAGTCAAATAATATGAAATGCCGTATACATACACTGAACTGGAAATAACTCATGTGAATATCAGCTTTGTGGGTTACTCTGGGACAAAACAGTTAATGTGTTATGTTGAACTATGTGTCTTTGAGAGAAGTATACCTTAACCCATTCTCTGCCGGGCATTGTACCCATCATTGTACCCTCTCTGCCAGCGCTATAAGTCTATGGAGATGTTCACATTCTTTGCAGGGCTATAACTTTTCAAATTGTATTGCTAAATTGACATTACTATGGCCCATTCAACATCACTTATCTATCGTTCAGGATGTAGGAACGTTTTACTTTTTCATTCACACATTCATACTAAAATACCGTCTAGAGTATAAATATGTTTTTATCGTTTTCTGCAGTATTTCATAGAATGTGAGATATTGGCATAAATGCATATATTAGATGATCAAATGCAGTTGATCAACGTTATATTAAAAATTTCAACTGTACATGGTCCTAAACGTCATGACTGGTCATCTGCGGGTGAACGGAGGGGGGGGGGGGGTCGTTTATAATTCAATGACCGACGTTAAATGATTCATGTAGTATGGGTGATATATTGATCAGAGCAGTTTGTATCGAAAATGGTAAAGAAAAATGCTGAAACTCACCCCAGTCTCCTCGTAGCGTTGGGCGATCACACTGGAACAAAAAGATCGCTATTATGGGATGTTGATCGATGCGATCCATTTCCGGTTTGTATATTACTAATACACGTCCAAATCATGTTGATTATTGAGTTATGGCAAAGATTCATATCGACGGTGTCTGTATTGAGCCCCGGGACGATAAGCGAGTGGCCGGACGAAAATAGGGGACGGACCGAGCACTTCTGGGCACTTCCGGTTTGGCAACTCGTCGATCGGCCACGAGGTGGCGGTATTGAAGCGTTGCAGAGTTGTGATGGCCCAGACAGCATCACCCAAGACTCCGTGGGTGAAATATGAATACCATGACGAAAATATGAAATATTGATCTCAAAAACGCCTTACGGAGTTATTGGCAGACAACGCATGGCGGAGAAATCCGCCTTAACACGTGAATGGCGGAGAATGGGTTAATATTCATATATCATGTGTTGTAAATGTAATAGTAACAATGTTTTAGTCTTAAAATGAGTTGGACAGAAATACGGTCTTCAGCAGGACAGTTAGCGTTAAGCCACGCCTACATTTTCAAACTGAAAACTAACTGTTCATGGATTGGAGGAAAACCTGTTATGATGTCACTAGCTGTGATGTCATCGGCTGGACCCTGGCCTGCTACAAATACAGGGCCATCAAGACACTAGATGAGAGTTGAAAGAGAAGATGATGATGATGATGACTAAGAAGAAGATTACGTCGGATAGTCTGCCCCATCGGTAAAGGATAAGCTATATCTACGTTGCCAATGACGGGATACGATCAGCGGACATTCTTGTTAGATTAGTTTGGAGACTGTTTAGATTAGCATAATGTGCAGTGACTACTTTTTTTATTACATTTTTTTTTACTGCTGCTTAAAATTCAAAATCCCCTGCCTTATCAGAGAGAGAAATGTATATTAGAAGGCTTTGTTTACGGGACCACAGCTACATGCATGAATCACAGATGAAGCTAGGAGCGATCTATTAATAGTCCATTCATTTTCCTATAGCTGCAACAAAGACTGGAGTCTCGGCAGAAGCCAGAAAATATGTCACCCATGAGAGGTCTATTTATGCTAGTCTCATGTACTGTAGTCCTATAGGATACGCCTGTGAAGCTGAGACTCTTAGGGAGTATAAGGGAACGCATGCGTGATGATGTGAGTACTCCCAGCAGCTCTCACACTCCTACACAGAGATGTCTCTACACCAGTACATCACAGCCTACACTTCTGCCCAAGAGGGCAAAGATTTGTACAAAATCTGCAAATCCACAATTAAGCTTGTCTGAACTGAGTTCACACATGCAGTAATGTAGATATCAGAAAGGTTAACTGATGATATTTTCAACTAATTTCGTGAGCAGC
Organism: Notolepis coatsorum; assembly: GCF_963971535.1. Classification (NCBI taxonomy): domain Eukaryota; kingdom Metazoa; phylum Chordata; class Actinopteri; order Aulopiformes; family Paralepididae; genus Notolepis; species Notolepis coatsorum. Next base: position 75,078,057 of record NC_140176.1, on the reverse strand, counting down.
TCTTTCTATGTGAATACAAAAAAATACTTATTGTGCTCTCTACGATATTCACAGCTCCATTTTCTTGAAGGTGCTATATCGCAGATTCTGCCACTAGATGTCACTAGAGCACCAGCATCTCAGACCAAAAACAAAGGGGCGCATAGATCTATGCTTCGGCCACACCTCCCCTTTGCATTCTCAGTAAAGTAATTATTTCTTGAATATTGCAAGGAAGTACTTATGAGAAAAGATGTCTCACCTAAAACCATTTGGGTGGAAAAAAGGAGTTTACTTACGAGCAAGCCGTCATGTATGCTTGCTTCCCATGACAAGAGTGTGCATGCGTAGAGGCATCTGACTTACAAAACTGTCAAACTACTGTAGGCGTCGCCGATCAAATATGAATCAAGTTCCAGCAATTGTGTGTACTGTATCTCCAGTGTAAAATCTTAAAAGAAAAAGGGAAAGTTGACGAGCGAGCGAGCCGCCACTTTCTTTTTGAAAACGGGGAGCAGAGAAACATGGCCCAATCAACTAGCGGTAAGTTGATCCAATCAGGTGCATTCCAGGTGGGGAATTGGGAAGCAGGGAGGGGATATAGATGTACAGTATGTACATGCAGGCGTCAGCCGGCTACCAAAACAAAGAACAGATCATCTGGAATAACACACACAGTGTGACATCATTCTCTGCTCAGGACACCATTACTCCACTATATCTTTACATAGAAAACAGTTGTTTGCTGCTATATACATTTGTTGGTTTGTGTATGGTTTGTCTAAATACATTATCAATGGGGGATGGAGGTATTCTGGGCCATTCTCCATTATGTCAACAGTTATTGGTAACACATCACAGTATGACCATTTCACAAGTGTTAGTCAAGATCTTGAGGACGTCTTTATGTTTTCTTTTCAAGGTCATTTTGAGCATTTTCAACTGGTAATTTCTTTTTTCAGTTGGTCCAAATCTGTGTAACTATTGGTATCAACCTCAAAACATGCTGCATCAATCTGTTACACATAATTGAGCTTGGGAACGGCCATCATACGATCATAATATCCATCATGATGTTTCAAGCCCTTATACAATCTGAACTTTCAAAATTTAAATAGGTGCATATCAAAACACAAGACCTCATTCTCGAACATTCTCGTAAGTTTCCTCGTAAATAACCTTGTAAGAAGTCCGTAAGAGGAAACTTACGATAGATCTCCTCCGGATACCTGAACGAGTGAAAAGAAGCTCGTAAAATGGCCCCTGAATGAAGAACGTCACTCATTCTTAAACTGAAAGCTCGTTCTCGGTCACCTCACTCGGTCTGTGTTTGCGAAAGCTGGGAATGAATCAACAACAACACCAGTCAGTCAGCCATGTGACTGCCACGGTTGAACACTCTCCCAGCTGTCCGGCTGCTCAGTTCACATTTGTGAAGAGCAAAAACAGGAGCAATTAAATCTTCATTCCCTCGACCTCCCCCGTAACCATATCCCGGCATGTTAAATAAAAAATGCACACGATGTAAAAAGAGTACCACTTAAGTCCGTGCCCTGGTGACTCTCGTCGTTGCATAACAGAGAGATGGGGAATGTTTAGTTTACCCCTTCTCCCCGCTAATAGGTTTGCGCCGTCTTGTTTCCATGTTGTACAATAGGGCCCTCTGGGGACGCCGCGCATCACGCACTAATTAGAACGCGCAGTGACCTGACGGCTGTGATGCTAGCTTTTAATGCCTTCTACGCGCTAATGGACAGCTGAGTGACTTTCATCTCCAAAATGAGCCCTGAGCAACTTTGGTTAATTAAGCCAATGCTGACAACTGGTGAACCCGACATGCCATTACATTTACACTTGCCTAATTGGAAAAGGGTGGTGACTGGTAACTTTCACTGGAATCATTGTCACACAAAGAGTAGCTTCTTCCAACAACTGCTTCCAACAACGTTTTTTACGGACCATTGGAGAAACATAGCTGAGTCTAACCCTTAGCTGAATGTAAGTTCATTTGGGGTCAGCCCTATGTTCCCACAGCCCTATGTTCCCACATTTCTAAGAATTTTTGCACATTTCTAAGAATTTTTGTCCACAAAAAATTAGGCCCTATGTTCTCACAGCCCTATGTTCCCACAGCCCAATGGGCCCACAGTCCTATGTTCCCACATGTCTAAGATTTCTCTCAAAATGAGGCCCTATGTTCCCACAGCCCAATGGTTCCACAGCCCTATGTTCCAGGATGAACCCTCTACTACCAGAGGACAATTGGATAATAGGTTGGGTGTAATTGGCTACCAAATTAAAAGAAAGGGGGATCAAATCAGATACAAATTTATGAAAAAAGGAAATGTGGGAACATAGGGCTGTGGGAACATACAGTAGGCACGCTCGTGTTAATTTAATTATCCCTGCTCTTGCTATGAACTATTGTATAAGCGCTAGAAAACATGGTGTGAATGTGATGGTCGTAGTGGGTATGTCAAGCGGTTATCAAGTGGGAACCTCCCCTCCAGAAGCTCAATGGGAAACTACAACAACCTAGAACCCCCCCCCCCCCCCCCCTGACCTCATGGCGACAAAGCGCTGCGTAGATAAGTTCAGGATCTCACCTGCCCTGGACCTTGATGTCAGAGATGGCGTAGAAGTAGCGGGACAGGTTGTTCTCGTCCACCATGGTGGCTCCCGTGGCGGGCCGCAGCAGGCGCACCCTCAGGTCGGTGATGGTGAAGAAGTCGCGCAGGTTCTTGGTGGTGTCCAGCTGGCCGTAGAGGGACGCCATGTTGTGGAGGCGCGGCCCGGCGAACAGCGCGAAGCGGTCCTTGATCTCGAAGCGCACCGTCTTGTCATACTTCCACACGTAGCCCCGCGAGTAGTCCTCAGTGCAGATGATGTCCAGCAGCGTGTGCTGGGTCAGGTCCTGCACGGTCTTGGGCTCCATGGTGAAGGCGTCCAGGCAGTCGGTGGCGTAGAACTGGTACGGCTGCCAGCTGCGGCCGTAGTCCAGCGACTTCTCCAGGACCATCTGCTCCGGACGGCCCGACTCGAAGGTGAGGACGATGTCGTCGGTCAGCTCGATGGTCTTGTTCCAGGAGAGCGTGATGTTCACCAGCAGGGCCTTGGGGTACTTCTTCCAGGACGTGGACTGCCAGAAGGTGGTGGGGTTGCGGCCCTCGAAGTCGAACATGAGCTCCGGGGGGTGGGCCAGCTCGGACGTGCCGGCGTCACATTCATTGTTGCACATATAGGGGTTCTCCTGTGCAGGGGAGAGGAGAGAGAGAGAGTAATGAAGGAGCATTAGTGATGATAGGCAATAGCATAACAAAGCTGAAGTCACGTTCGAAGGATGAGCCACGAGTCATGTTCAAAAGATCACTTGCTTTATGGTCCCTGGTTCTTAGTTGTCACATAGTAATTGGAAGATTGAGAGAGCTGAATATGTCACTTTGAATTAACACAGTTGTAAGTATATTTGTGTGTGTATGTGTGTGTGTGTGTGTTCGGAAGTCTTGGCCATGTACACAAATGCACCATCACCAGTCTGAGAATTGCTGCAATGTCTAAAAGAAAAGCCAAACAAATTGCCAAATATTGCTCTGTCTCAGCTATTATTGGCAGCAGTGTTCAGTGCTGCTTGATTCCCTGTTTATGTAATATCATTTGTGGAACCAAATAAAGTATTAAAATGTGTGTGTGTGTGTGTGTGTGTGTGTGTGTGTGTGTGTGTGTGTGTGTGTGTGTGTGTGTGTGTGTGTGTGTGTGTGTGTGTGTGTGTGTGTGTGTGTGTGTGTGTGTGTGTGTGTGTGTGTGTGTGTGTGTGTGTGTGTGCAATTGTGCCTGTGCTCACATGTGCATATGAGTGTATTTGTAAGCACACCGATACACTGTTGCAGTTGAACTTATATCCAGAGAAGATAGATACCAATTTCCTCTAGTTCAGTAGAAAGCTATCCTGCTGCAAGCTAGCCTAGCTTAGCACAAATAAATAGTAGCGGATCCAGACCACTAGCCTAGCTTAAAACACAGAGGTGTTTTTGACCAACAGCGAGGCTAACTGGTCCGTATCATTAATTTGTGCTAAACTAGGCCAGTTTACAGCCGGATAGCTTTCTACTGAACGCACAGAGAAGAATTTGGTATATATTTTCTTGTCTGACTCTGGAGAAGACAGTAAGAGCATTTCGCATAATGTTGGCATGTTCCTTTAACATTGGATATACTCAAGTATTCTGCTTGTGAGCTTATACTCACTAATTCACCATATCCCAGTCACAATGACCTGGATACGCTCTTATTCAGATTATGAAAACATAAAGACAGCTGATATATTCTGATATCATCCAGGTTACTGAAGCATGTAGACGCTTCCTTTTTTTTCATTTACAGCTGGATTTTGGGGTCTGCTCTGCATAAGCTCCATTTCCATGGTAATATTTGGAATATTTTTGTACACAGGGATATTTCAGTGGGATATGAGCTGCTTATCCTCAATGAATCCTCAGCCGGCATATGACCTGTTATCTGGAATACTGTGTGCATGTACATTTGTTGGCTGTATGCATACTTTGTGTGGGTGTACACTGCCTTTACATGACGTATTCATCTTCTACACACACAACCCCCCCCTTCCACAGTTCATGTATGTGTTTAATGTGACACCGGCCAGTCTCTGTCACCCCCTCCCCCGTGCGATCGCCTCCATCCTTTACATAAAAAGACGTGGTAAAACCACCTCAGGTCCCTTGAGTGACGATGTTCCCATTCTCATGTGGTTAAGCCACATCCCCCTGTGCGGTTATCGACAGCGCACACAGGTACCTACGAGGGGGATGCCTCAAGGGTGATGGCAGCCAATGAGAGGGGACTAGTCGACCTATTAAGCTCGCTTGTGGTTGGATACAAAGTGAAGGTCAGTCTAACAAGGAGAGAATAATACACCTCTTCACAGTCATATTTCTGCAGAAAAGTAGCAGTCTCTGGTACGGTATGAGGCCCACACCTCATACACCCACTTAAGCATTTCACACAAACATTAAGGATGGGGTAAAATTATGTTAGAAAGATGATGTCACTGGTGATGGTGGTGGAGGGGGGTGGGTGCTAAATAGATATTTTTTCCTATTTCTTTTCAATCATCCTTGAGGTGTGTGTGTGTGTGCGTGTGTGTGTGTGTGTGCGTGCGTGCGTGTGTGCGCGCGTGTGTGTGTGTGTGTGTGTGTGTGTGTGTGTGTGTATGGTGTGTGTGGGACATGATGGTGAAATTCATCAAGGCCCCCTGCTCGAAAGCGGGCATCCCTAAAACCTCTTTGCCACAAATCATTACAGCTACAATGATCCCGTTCTTTCTCTCTCTCCCTCTCTCGTTTGCTTTCTTCCTCCTCTCTCTCGCCCCTTCCCTCTCTCTCTCTCTCTCTCTCTCTCTCTCTCTCTCTCTCTCTCTCTCTCTCTCTCTCTCTCTCTCTCTCTCTCTCTCTCTCTCTCTCTCTCTCTCTCTCTCTCTCTATCTCTCTCTCTCTCTCTCTCTCTCTCTCCCTGGGGACCCGCTAGCCGAGGGGAGGGGTGGAGGGGTTACTCCTCCAAAGAGGAGACCTTTCAAGCACTACAAACTCCAATTTATCAGGACAACATAATCCGCGACTTGATTGGGTAGGGATGTCAGTGTGTCTGTGTGTTTGTGTGTGTAAGGCTGTGGACTGAGGCGACAGGGGTAGGAGACAAGTGTGGAAAGACAGATCGAGCGAGTGGGAGGGAGGGAGGGGGGTGAGAGGAAATGGCTGGGGTATGGCTAACAAGCTTTTCACGTGTCCCCCCCCCCCCCCCCCTTGTCCTCCAAGGCAAGGTGACAATGAAACAGAGCTCTGTCAGGCATTTAGCCTTCTAACTGTGGGAGAGGCCATTAATATTCTGTCTGGACAATCCCCTACGGGGCCGCAACCAATGCTGGGGCCGCAACCAATGCTGGGCACTGGTGACTGGGAGGGGGGGGGGGGGTGGGGGGGTGGGGGGGGGGGGGGTGGGGGGAGCAGGCTGGCCGGCAGCTTCGACTGGCTAGCTGGCTGTCTGACGGCTGGGCTGGCTAGCAACAGCGGACGTTTCCACTCTGGGTATTTTCAGTGTCAACTCGCGAGGTGGGAGGGTAGGTGCCATTAACTGTAACATCTGGTGAACCTTGAATCTGTGGACAGATAATGGAGTAGCTCATTTGCAACGGTTATACTGTAAGTCTGCTTTGGGGATAAAAGGACAGGTGGTTCTAAAAACACACTTGTTTGGGGGATGGGCAAAGTGTGTTCTGTTGGAAAGTGTGAAGCAGGTAGAGTCTAGTTGAGGGTCGTATAGGGATGGGTATTGAAATACAGATTAATAATTTTTTTAATTATTATTATTATTTTTTTTCCCCTTCTTTTTCTGTTTTTCTCCCCTCCCAATGTTAGCCGTTATGCCAATTCCCAATCCCCTTCCTGGTTGTTGCGCACTCTACCCCCTACCGTCGGTCCGGGAGGGCGGAGACTATCACATGCTTCCTCCGACACACATGTGTACCCAGCCCACCGCTTCTTTTCACCTGGCAGCACGGACTCTCACTGGGGGAGTGTAACGTGTGGGAGGTCACACTACCTCTCTCAGATCCTTCTGCTTGCTGTGCAGGCGCCCCGACCGAACTGTAGGAGTCGCTGTTTACAACGACCAGGCCAGCTTCCCACCCGCTAACACTGCCAATTGTGTTAGTATGGACGGTCGGCCAACCCGGAGGCACCACAGCTGGATTCAATCCCACTGTCTCTGTGGTGGTAGACAGACGCTTAGTCCACTGCGCTACCCGGCCGCCCTGATTTACTTTTTAAAGGTAGAATCTATACTGTCGTCAGACCTCTAGGCAACATGGCACTGCACTTTGTTTAACATTTTTAAGTTTGGGTTGGATTCCAGTGGGTATAGGGGGAGGGGGTACTGCTGGCCACACCTCAGGCTCTACCAAGAAAGGTCTGGAGAAATTCACAGTATGATAAATGACTAAACTCCAACCCATACATCAGACCAAAACTAAAGAAAAGTAAACAAAGTGCAATACAAAGTGGGGGTATTTTGCCTAGAGGTCGCTGCTGGACAGCATTACAGATTCTACCTTTAAAGGCATAATGAGGAGAATTATCCTACAGAATGACCCACTAGAAGTGTGTGGTGGTGTCTTTATGAGCCACTAGAAGTGTGTGGTTGTGTATTACGAGCCACTAGAAGTGTGTGGTGGTGTCTTTATGAGCCACTAGAAGTGTGTGGTGGTGTCTTTATGAGCCACTAGAAGTGTGTGGCGGTGTCTTTATGAGCCACTAGAAGATATTTCTGGGCATCAACCTTTGGGCAGCGAGTGCACGTTATGTGCACGTTATGTGCATGTTGCATGCATGTATCCCCTCCCTACTTGTACATTACTACCATACTACATTGGATAAACACGCTGCTAGCGGGCAGTCCATGGTTCTCTGCAAAGAAAATGGCGGCCTGTCCGTTTGTCAACTTTCTTTTTTTCTGCCTAAAGTTTAACCTAAAATATGTTTCTGACAGCATTTTTAGTGGTATGTTTGAAATTATATTACATATTTCATCTGCAATGCCTAGTTTGACAGTTTGATACGTTCAGCATTTCTATGTAAACACCGTTGTGTTGGTTATTCAAATATTTGGTGGTGCTCTAGTGACATCTAGTGGCTGAAACTACTTAGTATCTTCAAGGTATCGATTGAAATTGCTGCAATTCTATTAAGGCGAGTCAATATATGGTTTAACCCCAAACAAATTGATACAAAAGGTTTTTCAATGGATTCTGGTAGTATTGGGCGTGCTAAATAACATACTAAAAGTCGACCAAAATCTACCCCTCCGAAAGCCGTCATTTCCAAGATGGCGTCCCAGATGGCGCCGGGGCGATTAAAATGGCTATATCTCAAATTAAGAAAATGGTGCAAAGGATTTCTCAACTGATTCTGGTACCTCTGGGCATGCTCACTAACATACAAAAAATCTAGGAAAATACACCTTCCAGAAAGGCTTCATTTTCAAGATGGCGTCCAAAATTGCGGCTGGCCAAGCTTAAAATGGCTATATATATGTCAATATAAAAATTATATAAATGATTTTGTCATTTGATTCTGGTACCCCAAGTACCCCTAGACATACTTAGGAACATACTAAAGTTTTAGGGAAATACACCTTCCGAAGAGGCTTAATTTTCAAAATGGTGTCCAAAATGACGACTGGGAGCTTAGAATGCCTGTATCTCAAATGGGAAAACATTTCTAAAGGATTTATAAACTGATTCTGGCACCTCTATACATTAATAACGAGCAAAATATCTAGCTAAATATATCTGCTAGGAATGCATCATTTGCATCATCAAAATGGCTGCCTGTAGCTTATTTTGGCTCAAATTAAAATGGGTTATTATATTCAACCTAGAAAGCTGGCTTTGGTGTTGAACACACAATAAATGACCCACTTATTGTGGTCTTTAGGCCTACTCATCATCATCTTCAGGATCCTCTGGGAGAAACTTGTTATGTGGATTGTCACATTCATGAAGTTGACATGGTCCACAGACAGTAGTACAAGGTAGTCCATATTTTCTGCATGAGCAGCGAAGTGTCTTGCAGGCAGTGGTACAGTTACAATGAATGACCTTCAAGAGACTGTCTGGAGCAGCATTCATTGTTGACATGAGTGGGACAAATCTATTGTCCTGCAGGTTCCAGCCCCAGTCTAGAGCATCTATACCATCATCTGTTCCCATCCAGACCATGACCTGGTAGTATGCTCTACGACAGTGGAATTTGGTAGCAGATTCAGTTGGTGGTAGACGTTCAGGCATTACCGTTGATGAAGCTGATACAACCTTCTTGCTGAAAATGTTATATCTCATTTTTGCAAGGGAATCTGTGCACTTTCCACCAAAAAAGACAGCCATTGCTTGGCACCCAAGGTCATCGATCACATCTGTTGTCTGGTTTGGTACAGTGAATGCATTGGCACAAGCCTGAAGGACAGGATCCCCTTTTACAAGTTTTTGGAATGCTGTCTTTTTGCCAACTCCGAAGATCCGGGAAGGTGTGTCACAGCCAGTCACAGCATGGATGAACAGCAACTGAGAACACACATCCTGTCCGAGTACTTCTTTCAAATGGTTTATGGCGTACACTTTAAAACTGCCATCAGCTTTCGACTTGTCTGATCTGAAATAAAGGCCCTTGCTATCTCTCTGTGCATAGTAAAGAAGTAAGACGAGGAGATCAGTATCTTCTCCAATCAGCGTCGTGGTGTGAAGAAGAGATGATCCCACTGCGGCCCTTACTATGTCTACATCAGCATCTCCAAGTGAATTGACCACAGTGCAATCCCGTTCTTTCAGTTCATCACTTATCATGTGGATCAGTTTCTGTTTATTCAGATCTCTTGACAGGAACTCCTCCTTCTTACCTGAGAACGCTGTCTCAGCAGTGAAGTTGACAATGGGATGAATATTGTTTCCTCTTCTTTGATGTGTGTTGTCTTTAATGGATGGCCCATCCTCATAGCCATCAAACACAATGGTTGTAGCTGAGCCATAATGTTGGATGGTGAAGTCTGCATATGACTGTGCAATTTTACCATAGCTTTGTCCGTGCTTCCATTGTATTCGGTGAAGGAGTGAACCACCATCAAGAACATAATGCTCCGTTTCTGGTACAGAATCTAGGAGTGCATCACTTGCATGATCACAGATCGCGTGCGCTAATTGTGGTTTATCAGCTTTGCGGAAGACGTTTCCGGCTTCAAAGAGGGCAGGCGGGAAAGGACTGAGTTCGTAACGCATAACCTCCTCCAATGACAGCTCTCCAGTTTGGGAGACAATAAGGAAACGTTGAAAAAGAAGTGCAGAATCAATGATTCGATCAGGAGCAACCTTGATAGACGATTTTTGTCCAAGGGTTATGGCTTTATCCTTTCTACTAAATGAAAATGTGAATGCCGGTTGTCCGATCATTTTGTGCATGATGTTGCGTCCAACAGAGTCATAATCATGCACGTTCACTCCATCCTCAGCAACAACACCTGTAACAACATTCCTTAAAGAAGAGTCTGGAGAGAAAGGTGAACATATAGCAAGTTTTGAAGTGATCTTCTCCAGGTCAGCAGCATCCCTTTTCATCCTGGCCTCTGTTGAATCCTTGTGCTGTTCTGATGTTGTGTATGTCTGGTTTGAGAACTCCTGCATTGCGGTGTTATACTCTGATGTTATGCCCTTTGACATTGTCCAAAGGGATCTCTGATTGTCGGTCATTCCACTTCCATGTGTCATCCCTCCTGTAGTCTTCAATGACCTCATCAATGTTGTTTCGATTACAAGATCTGAGCTGAGGCCTGCCCATGATTGGCTGCTGCGACGGATAACATGAAAACCCTTTTCAAATTGTCTGAAGACATCTGGGTGGTTGATGTGAAGATGACTCATCTCTTGGACATAAAAGTGTGCAGATTTCAAGTAATTGTAATGCCCAGCCGCAGCGAATATCGGCATGCATTCAGAAACAGCGCGTAGGTGCAAAAGCCAGGAACCTGTGCGATCTGCTGTTATCAGTGACCTAGCAACTTCTAACATGTGTTGGTAATTTAGCCACAACTGACTAGTTTTGGATCTAGCACACAGTTCCATCTTCCTTTTTCCCAGGTCTTCATTTATTGTAATGAGGGTCTCTGATGTGAACACTGTTTCCAATGGCATTTCACCCTTAACTATTGAGGTATACATTGCTTCAGACTGTTCAACCATTGCTGCAAATGACTATCATCTACCATTTCTGATATTATCATGCGGTTAAGACATTTGTCAACCAGAAGATGGCCACGGAATGCTCTCTGAACTGATTTGCCTGTCATCATATGGGCTACTGAGTTCTCCCCATAGACTACCCCTAGAATGTCCTTAAGTCCTGTACCGTCCATCAGTGTACCAATTGCTCCTAGCAAATTCATAAATGTGTGAAATCCTCCTAGGAGCAGGACAAATGACTTGAGGTGACTGCACTGTGGTGAATCTAGGATTATCTCTGCTGCTTTCCAATATAGGGGTTGGTCAAATGTAACTACTGGGGCAAGGTGGTGTTTGGATGCCAGACCACAAATGAACTCCAGTGTTGACAGAATGCATGTTTTGTCTCCGGAGTACATGTCTATCATTGGTAAGTATCTCACTGAAGACTGCCCTGGATGTTCATCTCCCTTATGAGTAATGTGCATCATCCCCTGCCAACCAGGTGCAGGCTGTTTGAAATTGAACGATAACTCCCAAAGCAGATCAACCATCTTGTTACATTCTGCGAGTCTTGGAAGTTCTTTAAATGTGGTGCCTCTGCAAAAGTGTTTGGCAAAGTGATAATCTATTATCACAACTTTTGACCTCTGCACAAGATTCAGTTCATTAATTCTGAACCTCGGAATCCTTTGGTCTATCTTCTGTCCTGGTGTCAAGGCAGCTATCATGCCCATCCCATGAAATGTCCCTTTCCCATCAATTGTTAGAATATTATGATCTACATTGTCTGCAGCAAATAAGACGGTTGTGTTCAACACATCAATATCCTTACCAAGCATGTTTGGTGCAGTACAATTTGCAGCATTCATTTCAAACCTCTGCAGTTCAGAATAGGAAGAGCAGAATCCCATCTTATTCAGCATATCTACAATGAACCGAGACCGGTTTAAGTGGTGCATTTGCACTGCTAGGCCAATTTGCAAAGGGGCAAGGACAGCTCGTGGGCGGACTGCCTGTATGATTGCGTGGCCAATACTAGCAATTTTCTGCTCTGTATCTTTACCGACAAACAAAGCTTTTAACACAATGTGGAGTGATTGTGGAATATAATCAAGGGCATTCTGTAGTTTTAGTGTCTCTGTCTAGTGTCCATTTGTTCTACCCGGTGGATTGAGTGTGAGAGAGCAGGCACCTTTGTACCGTCAACAAGTGACTGCTCTACCTTCTGGAAAGTGGGAACCTGGAATGTGAGGAGCCTGCGAACACCTGGAAAATTGGCGAATGTCCTACAAGAGATGGATACTATGGGGATAGATATATTGGGAATTGCTGAAACATTTTGGAAGAACCGGAATTGCAAAGGGCGCATTCTGGAACCATAAAGAATTATTGAGAAGAAACATAAGTTGGAAAACGAAGACCAGGATTTTGGAAACGTATGTTATGTCAGTCTTTTCATACGGAGCAGAAGCATGGACGCTGAATGAAGAGGCAAAGAGGATGATAGACTCTTTTGAAATGTGGACACTGAGGAAGATGCTGAAGATAACATGGAAGGATAAGATCAAGAATGAGGAGGTACTGAGAAGAGCGGATATGCAAGGGGGACAGCTGCTGGAGAGGTTGAAAAAGAGAAAGATGGAGTTGTGCGGGCATGTTCTGAGAGGATCCAGCGGGGAGATGTTCAAGAAGGTGGTGATGGGGAAGGTGGATGGAAAGAGAGGAAGTGGAAGACCAAGAAGAGGCTGGGTAGACGATGTCTGTGATTGGAGTGGAGTGAGAGGCGGAGTCACGGAGTTGGAGAGAAGAAGTGGGGACAGAATGGGTTGGAGAGTGATAGGCAACCTTCGGAACGAAGAAGCCACCTAATGATGATGATGTAGTCGGGTACTCATTAACAGGTGGAACATTAGTCATTATGTCACTTTTTATGAGTTTTGCAGCTGTTTCAAGTAAGTGTCTCTTCTCAGACTCTTCATCACTGTTTTGTTTTGTGTTGTTATAGTAGGATCTGAGTATGTCTGATGTTTTCTCTCTTATTGTAACAATACAATCCAAGCCATCTCCTTCTGCAATAAATATGCTATTTGCATATCGTTGCATCAGCAATGTTTTTAGGTATTGATTACTATATGGGATGGAATCGGCCTTAGACAAATACTCTTGCATTTTACACCTAAGTGCAGAAACGGTCAGCTGTCCATCATCATTCGTTTCAAAGTAAGCACACATTTTTGAGAAGGCTTGTTCTTGGTCCTCATTCTTTGGCCTTCCAGACTTTCTCCGCTTTGGATTACAATCAGGCTGAAATTCCATGGGAACATCACGGTCACACCGGAAATGTGTGCTACAAGCATTATGATACACACAGTCTGCAGCATGTAGATCACTATTATAGTATTCAATTCTACCTTTGACTTTGAATGACCACTCATCATTTCGTTTATCACAGCTTTGCAATATAGACTTTGCAAAGTTGTCTGTTTTCACGTAACTGTAGTCGGCACGTCCTTCATGAACATTTGTGCCGCAGAAAAGGCAATCAGTTTGGCTATTGAATAGAGCTTCAGACTGCCTAGTACTAGTCATTTTATTAGTGGTACTTGATTCACCGCTCTGTTTCCTCTGTAAATGTAAATCAATATCTCGGCTATGTATGTACATTTTGCGGCATTCTGAATGTACTTTCATGCCAGCAGTCACATGAACAGTGTCACCTCTTTTAACACTAGCTTTATTGATCCCATCAGCACCTTTCTTTTTTTTTTTTTTTTTGGTCTTTTCCCCCCTCCATTTTCCTCCGATTTTCTCCCATCCAAATGTTAGTCGTATGCCAATTCCCAGTCCCTTCCTGGTCGCTGCGCACTTACCCCCCACAGTCAGATCATCTGGGAGAGTGGAGGCTACCACGTGCTTCCTCCGACACACGTCCAGCCAATCACCGCTTCTTTTCACCTGGCAGCGCGGATTCTCATCGAGAGGGCGTAGCGTGTGGGAGGACCACACTATCCCCCTCGAGTCCTATCCGCGCTTAGCAGGCGCCCCGACCGAACTGTAGGAGTCGCTGTTTACAACGACCCGGACCCACCCCGCCAGCTTCTCCCACCCTCTAATACAGCCAATTGTATTAGTGCAGACGGCCAGCCAAGCTGGTGACAACCCCGGAGCTGTGAGCTGGATTCGAACAGGCGAATCCAGCTCACAGCTCCGGGGCTGGTGACAAATGCAATCTCCGCTCGGCCACCTAACCGCTCATCAGCACCTTTCTGACGAATCTCAACAAAATCACTTCCATCTTCCAATTTACAAATGGGACAGATCTGGGCACTGAATTCACTCATCACTTTAGAAATCAGATAATGGTCAAAAAGAAGGATTCAACTATGCTAGCTTGAGAGCTGGAGAGTGCAAACACCTCTGGCAAAGACTAGGATGAAACTGGGGCTTAAATAACACTGCCAGGCCAGACACGCCCAGGCATGCCCAAACACAGGACTAGGTCAGAAAAGAAAGAAAGAAACTGATTCAGAAAAAGAAGGCTTCAACTATGGTAGTTTGGGAGCTGGAGAGTGCAAACACCTCTAACTATAACAACTATAATGGTCAAAAAGAAGGCTTCAACTATGCTAGCTTGAGAGCTGAGAGTGCAAACACCTCTGTCAAAGACTAGAATGAAACTGGGGCTTAAATAACACTGCCAGGTCAGACACGCCCAGGCATGCCCAAACACAGGACTAGGTCAGAAAAGAAAGAAATAAACTGATTCAGAAAAAGAAGGCTTCAACGATGGTAGTTTGGGAGCTGGAGAGTGCAAACACCTCTAACTATAACAACTATAATGGTCAAAAAGAAGGCTTCAACTATGCTAGCTTGAGAGCTGGAGAGTGCAAACACCTTTTTTAGTAAGCTATTTGTATTTGTATAGTCATTTTAAGCTCCTGGGCGCCAGTTTGGACGCCATCTTGAAAATGATGCCTTTCCGGAAGGTGTATTTTCCTAGATTTTTAGTATGTTCACAAGCATGTCTAGAGGTACCAGAATCAAGTGAAAAATCATAGTTATATATTTTTTTCTATTGAGATATATAGCCATTTTAAGCTTGGTCTGCCGCCATTTTGGACGCCATCTTGAAAATTAAGCCTTTCTGGAAGGTGTATTTTCCTAGATTTTTAGTATGTTAGTGAACATGCCCAGAGGTACCAGAATCAGTTGAGAAATCCTTTGCACCATATTCTCAATTTGAGATATAGCCATTTTAATATCTCCACCGCCATCTGGGACGCCATCTTGGAAATGGTGGCTTTCGGGGGGGGGGGGGGGGGGGGGGCGATTTTGGTCGACTTTTAGTATGTTATTTAGCACGCCCAATACTATCGGAATCCATCGAAAAACCTTTTGTATAAATTTGTTTTGGGTTAAGTGCTTTTTTTTCATAGATTGACTCGCCTATATTGAGTATAGAAAAATGCTGTTTAATTCAATACCAAATTTCAATAAGTAGTTTAATCTAATCAGCGTCAGTGAGCCGTTTGGTCCAAGACATAAGGCTGGTGATTGGCCGTTTTTTCTGTTCAGCTAATCCAAAATGCCGCTGATTAGCTAATACAGCACACCACATTACTCAAAGCAAAGTAAGGTATTGAAAAAGTATTGCTGGATACCCAGCCTTAATCAGGGGAAGCCTTGCGCTGTCGTTCCATTGCATTCAATTATGGTCGGATGATTCTGCGAATGGAGTGAACAAGAAGATGGTGGGTTCCTGCTGAGAACCTGTTTGGAATCTGAAATTCGGCACTTTCACTGCAATATCCGACGGATCTAATGGCCAGCTGTAACTGGACAGTGCACCGCACACACACATGCACGCACGCACGCGCACGCACGCACACACACACACACACACACACACACACACACACACACACACACACACACGCACGCACACACGCACGCACACACGTGCACGCACGCACACACACACACACACACACTCACACACACACACACACACACACACACACACACACACACACACACACACACACACACACACACACACACACACACACACACACACACACACACACATACACACACGCAGACTCTCCCGTCCACTGCACCGCACATCTCCTGTAATCAGACAAAGATGTATCCTTATCGATCTCTTTGACCAGGGGGGCGGGGGGGTTGTGGCGGCTGGAAATCTGCTGTGTGGCAACCTTGGGCCTGGGCTCGCCTTGCTCCCCAGGACACGCGGGTTAAAAACCTTTCATTACTGTCTCCTCGGCTTCTCGCCTGACGACAAAATACTGCCTTTATGACGATCAATACCCCACCGGTCAGCCGGGGCAGAGAAAAGGGAGATAAAACGCTGAGTCCAGCCCCCCGATGGAAATCAATGGCAGACTTCTCTCTGTGTTCTACTTTCTGGCGCTTGGCTGTGAGGCCTCTATTAAACTGATTAATGGTTTGGCACACATTAAGATAATTGACGGTGAGCGTTTACCCCGGCACTATAACGCAACACATCAGTGATTACAGACAATGTTTCTATTAATCCAAATCTGATGAGAGGCGCCCGGCCGAGGGACAAGGGACAAGAGAGGGGTGTGGGGGCGTCGCAGATTACATAGCCGTGACTGAGGTCGGCCAGGCGGATAGGTCACGCTAAATTGGCGCTAAATTGGCGCTAATAGCGACGGCGACAATAGCGACGGCGACAGCCCCCTCCCCCCCCGAAAACACACACCGGTTTAATCTGATTCCTAGTGCTGTGATGGAGAGAGATAGTGTACGTGCATGCGTGTGTGTGTGTGTGTGTGTGTGTGTGTGTGTGTGTGTGTGTGTGTGTGTGTGTGTGTGTGTGTGTGTGTGTGTGTGTGTGTGTGTGTGTGTGTGTGTGTGTGTGTGTGTGTGTGTGTGTGTGTGTGTGTTCTACAAATCATCAGCATGCAGCCCTAATCCCATTGTCATTGTCCCTATTAACAGTCAAATTGTTACGGCTAATTTCCCCACCTAAATAAAGAATGAAAACACACACTCTCTCTCTCTTCTCTCTCTCTCTCTCTCTCTCTCTCTCTCTCTCTCTCTCTCTCTCTCTCTCTCTCTCTCTCTCCTCTCTCTCTCTCTCACACACACCACACACACAACACACACACTTTAGCTCTCTCTCTCTCTCTATTTCTCTCTCCTCTCTCTCTGCTCTCTCACGCACACCTGTTTGGAATCTGAAATTTTGCACTTTTACGGCAATATCTGACAGGTCTAATGGCCAGCTGTAACTGGACAGTGCACCGCACACGCACACACAGACACGCACACGCACACACACACGCACGCACACACACGCACACACACACACGCACATGCACATGCATACGCACACACACACACACACACACACACACACACACACACACACACACACACACACACACACACACACACACACACACACACACACACACATCATCATCATCATCAAACCTTTATTTGAATAGGCAGGTTCATTAAGAACAAGTTCTTATTTTCAATAACGGCCTATTTGGGGGTAAAAAGCCCCCTAGGGGAAAGGGGATGGGGGATAAAATAAAATAAATAAAAATAAAACACAAAGGATACATTATTAAAAAGGCAGGACATACATACAGAGCAACAACAGAACTGAACAACAACTGGCGGACAACAGAACAATAGTGGCAGCATGGTGTTAGCACATGGAGAGAACATCTACATGAGGTGCTCTAGGGAGGTTTGTTAAAGTTTCCTTAAACAATCTAATTGAAATAAACTTTCCATATTTAAGGTTTTTTGTAGTGTGTTCCAGCTATCAGCTGCTGCGTACTGAAAGGAGGAACGGCCTTGTGAGGAGTTGGCATGGGGGGCGTTTACCAGGATATGTGTGGCTGACCGGGTGTGTGGTAATTTGGGAGTGGACAAGGGTGGACTAGGCGAGTAAGGTAAAGGGGATTACGGCCTAGAAGTGTTTTATATACAAAGGCCAGCCAGTGGATGTTGCGTCTAATCTCCAGGGAGGGGCCAGTTTACTAGGGAGTATAGCTCGCAGTGGTGGGGTCCTGTAGGGGGCATTGGTAGCGAAGCGAATGGCGGAGTGATATAGGATATCTAAGTGCTCTAGATCACCTTTACGGG
Organism: Notolepis coatsorum; assembly: GCF_963971535.1. NCBI lineage: Eukaryota > Metazoa > Chordata > Actinopteri > Aulopiformes > Paralepididae > Notolepis > Notolepis coatsorum. The sequence continues at coordinate 75,060,149 of NC_140176.1, read as the reverse complement.
CCAAGCGGTAGATTACATCGCTAAAATCAAATAGCGGCAGGACAGTCATCTGGACCAGGGTGAGTTTAGCAGATCTAGTAAAAGGAGGAACGGTTCCTATACAGAAAGCTAAGCCTTGCTTTGACTTTGGCCTGCAGTTTAGTTAGGTGTTCAGAGAAGGAGAGTTTTGTGTGTCGATCCATACTCCCAGGTATTTATAACAGGTGACCAGTTCAAGCTTTTTTGCCATCGGCGGCTACAATGGTGCCAGTCCTGGGAGGTACCCTTGTGGCCGAACCACATAACTTGGGAGGTACCCTTGTGGCCGACTCACACGACACACACACACACACACACACACACACACACACACACACACACACACACACACACACACACACACACACACACACACACACACACACACACACACACACACACACACACACACACACACACACACACACACACACACACACACACACACACACACACACACACTCAATAACAGCAAGAGTGAGGATAATGAATTAGTCTAATTCCACCATCCAAACAATTCCATTCTGCTCCACTCTAGAGACGAATGTTATTTGTGCAGTTTAGGTCATTGGGAAGTGTTTTGCTCATGGTTGGCCAGCCATGGCTTTCCTAGGGAGACACATAATAGATAGAACAATTTGCCTCATTCACACACACTGGAGGGAGAATGGAAGATGTACTCTATGCCCTCTGTAACACTTTGTTTCCTTCTGTCTACAGCAATCAGAATTTTTGAGATTTTATCTATATCTCTGCCAGCAATAAGTTTAATGCAGTGTTTAAAGAAAGTGTATTTTACTTCATTCATTCATTGTTCATCATCGTGTTTACATCAATTACATGTGTTTACAGTAACCAGGCAGCTAGGCTTAGAACTGGTGGGATAAGACATGAAAATCGCCTTCACAGATATAACTAGAAGAATGCATTCAGTAGAGCGCAGGCCTCCGCAAGGCCTAACAAGGCCTAACAATGTACATTTCACATTTTACTAGATACTACATATTGCCAGCCTCAACAGACCCAGGCACCAACATCAACAGGTTTCTCTCTCCTCTCGGGGTCATGAATGTTCTGAGAAAAACGATGACTGTAAGATGAAAACCGGTCAGGAGATGCGCTCATTTTGATTTTGGCCTGATTAGAGGAAAGGTCATTGGGTCACCAAAATCAA